>NC_044501.1:47418084-47465584 GCF_902362185.1 Chanos chanos | reverse complement strand
TTTCTATGGTTGTAGATGTATAGTTAAGTACAGTACTGCTTCATATAGGTATAGTTGTATAGCTAGGTTTAGTGTAGTTATAGTTGTATAGTTGTGTGGTTTAATATAGTTATTATATAGTTCGGTATAGCTATAACTGTATAGTTATGTGGAGCATGGTTTTGTATGGTTGTAGATGTATAGTTAAGTACAGTACTGCTTCATATAGGTGTAGTTGTATAGTTGTCTAGTTAGGTTTAGTGTAGTTATAGTTGTATAGTTGTCTAGTTAGGTTTAGTGTAGTTATAGTTGTATAGTTATGTGGAGCTTGGTTTTGTATGGTTGTAGATGTATAGTTAAGTACAGTACTGCTTCATATAGGTGTAGTTGTCTCGTTGTCTAGTTAGGTTTAGTGTAGTTATAGTTGTATAGTTGTGTGGTTTAATATAGTTATTATATAGTTCGGTATAGCTATAACTGTATAGTTATGTGGAGCATGGTTTTGTATGGTTGTAGATGTATAGTTAAGTACAGTACTGCTTCATATAGGTATAGTTGTATAGCTAGGTTTAGTGTAGTTATAGTTGTATAGTTGTGTGGTTTAATATAGTTATTATATAGTTCGGTATAGCTATAACTGTATAGTTATGTGGAGCATGGTTTTTGTATGGTTGTAGATGTATAGTTAAGTACAGTACTGCTTCATATAGGTATAGTTGTCTCGTTGTCTAGTTAGGTTTAGTGTAGTTATAGTTGTATAGTTGTCTAGTTAGGTTTAGTGTAGTTATAGTTGTATAGTTATGTGGAGCATGGTTTTGTACTGTAAAATGGTATGTGTAAATGGATAATGTCCAGTCAGAGGCTGTGACATAGGGAGTGGAATTTCATCCACTCGGGCTGTAATCTTCCTCACAGAACGCTATTATATCTTATATATAAAAAGGCCTCTCACCAAAGGCTTTTCTTTTTAAAGGACGCTTTGTCTATATTTTGCTTATTTATGATTGAGAGTATTCTTATAAAAACAGAAAACAAACACCGTGTTGTCATGGTAACGACGTTGAGCTGCCCCATGCCTTGCCTGCTCAGCTGAAACAGTGTGTGGACACTGCCCGAGTGAAGCAGCCCTCAGCATCAGTGAACAGAACACTGTTGATCTGACAGAGTCTTCCAGCCACTACAAACACCTCTGAAAACTATGGCTTCCATATGAGTGAATAGGATCTGATTTCCTGACACTGTTTCAAACTAAACCTGTAGCAAAGAGCTGTTCGCATTATTTACTACTGCTGTTATGGTTACAGTGAATAAACTTTTGTTATAACAGTGAATAAACTTTTGTAACTGTTGTAACAGTGAATAAAGTTTGGTAACTATTATGGCAGTGAATAAACTTTTAGTCCAACCAGTGAATAAACCTTTGTTATAACAGTGAATAAACCTTTGTTCTAACAGTGAATAAACTTTTGTTAACAGTGAATAAACTTCTGTTATGACAGCGAATAAACTTTTGTAACTGTTATGGCAGTGAATAAACTTTTGTAACTGTTATGGCAGTGAATAAACTTTTGCTAACAGTGAATAAACTTTTGTTATGACAGTGAATAAACTTTTGTAACTGTTATGGCAGTGAATAAACTTTTGTAACTGTTATGGCAGTGAATAAACTTTTGGATCAGTGTTTGAGATGATGCCCTGATACACAATTGTAACACACACAATGAAACACTATTTCCATGCATCGCCATGGCGATGTGCTTTACACAGTCATCCAGGGCCTGCAGTGCTCCATGTCAACTGGGAAAACAGCTGAGACAAAAATATAAGACTGCTTCTTTGATCAGCATCCAGAGACAAAAATATGTCTCAGCGTCAATGAACTAATTTTATAAAACTGAGATTCACAGAAACATGTTAGTCCTCACTCTGTTTACCCCCACGATTAACAACTTAGTAAAACTCGAAAAGAAAAGAAAAAAAAGGAAAAAAAAAGAGGCCCTGTTTGGAGTGCTGATGATATTAGTGATTACAAATGCTATACAAATATCCACAAACCACCCACAAAGAGTGTTCCCATTAAGCACGGCTGAAAATGAACCCATACACAGCGGCGTTAAACAGATGGTTCCATCAAACAGGAGTGTGAGTTTGGCGACAGAGAACAATTTGTTTTTGGTAAAGAAAAACAAAATGAGCTAGTGCTGCATATAATCACACACTCTGTGTGTGTGTGTGTGTGTGTGTGTGTGTGTGTGGCGTTAGCCCTCCTCTGAAATGGCAGGAAGAGAGTGTATGAAAATATTAATTAGATTTTGTCTGAGTTAATTCTGTGTGGAGTTGTGGAGAGAGGGCCACAGAACGCTCTGAACTCCTTCCCGAATTACGTAACGGCTTTCTCTTCGGAGAAAGAGTGCTAATTAAAATCTCTCAGAGGCTGGGCTGGAACCAAGAGAACAAACACTTTTTTTTTTTCACATCAGTCAAAACCAACATGGGGACCAGCGTATGTTCTCTGTCATTTCCTCAGCCCTCCTGGAGGAAAATCAGCAAGTCTGTTTCATTAGGGAAATTTGTTTCTACTGCAGCATCAAACCAAATACAAGAAAACCATTTCAAGTTCATTTAAAGTTCTAAACATCTGACCGTATGAAGAGCCTCTGCCCTACCTGGCTGGTCAAGTCTAGTATGAAGCTGTCAGACCGGTTGGTGTTTTGGGGATATTTTTGGGATATATTTGGTATTTTTCGTTTGTTTCTGGTAGAGGGCTCTGTCTCTTCTATTCCTGCCTGTAAAAACTGTACCTGAAGATACATGGGATAGATTAAGATCAAGTTTTTTCATTCGAAGGAACAATTTTTTCTCTCCTCATAAAAAGTATCAATGCTGTCTGTGACGTATCAGTTTCTTTCAATATCAGTCTTTCTGAAAAGTGTGTGTGAGTGTGGGTGTGTGCGTGGGTGTGTGTGTGTGTGTGTGTGTGTGTGAGTGTGTGTGTGTGTGTGTGTGTGTGTGTGTGTGTGTGTGTGTGTGAGTGTGGGTGTGTGTGTGAGTGTGTGTGTGTGTGTGTGTGTGTGTGTGTGTGTGTGTGTGTGTGAGTGTGGGTGTGTGTGTGAGTGTGTGTGTGTGTGTGTGTGTGTGTGTGTGAGTGTGGGTGTGTGTGTGTGTGTGTGTGTGTGAGTGTGGGTGTGTGTGTGTGTGTGTGTGTGTGAGTGTGGGTGTGTGCGTGGGTGTACTTGTCTTTTCTCACTTAGGTTGACATCTGACTGAGAGCGCACTATTTTACTGGGGAGGCCTAGTCAAACTGGGGTCAAAATTATAGTCCTTCCATTAAAAATGCCTAGGTGCTTTTCCAAAAAAAAAAGGTTGATTAAGGATATTATACACACACACACACAAAGCTACATACATATATATGTGTGTGTGTGTGTGTACGCGTGTGTGTGTACGTGATTGTGTGTATATATCTGTATGTGTATGTGTATACCTGGCTCACTGATGCGGTCAGTATAGGCTGCTGAGAGCTGCTCACACAACAGGAAAGAAAGAGAGAAGGAGTGAGGAATGGACAGCTGTTTTCTCCTCTGTCTGTCTGATTAGGATTTCACACTCATTCCTGTCTGGGTCCCTCAGACACAAGACAGCAACAGGGCCAGAAGCCCCCCCCTCCCCCCCCCCCATACCCCAGACACAACCCCCTGCACCCACTCACTCTCTCTCACCTTCTCCTCCCTCAAGCAAACCTCCCCCCCCTCCCATACCCAGACACAACCCCCTGCACCCACTCACTCTCTCTCACCTTCTCCTCCCTCAAGCAAACCCCCCCCCCCCCCCCCCCACCTTCATCAGACCACTTTGCTTTAGCTTTCAGTGCCAGCTACCCGCTAACCCAGCAGGCAGAAGTGGGAACCATCAAATTAGGCCTCCGTCGCCGCTGGTAACCCGGCAGGCCTCGCTGATATGGCCGGGGCTGAATCGACTGCACAGTCTGAACAGAAATCCTCTTTTTTTTTTTCCTCTCTTTTCTTTTTTTCCTTTTTTCTTAAACCTGGTCACTTCTCTGCTAACTATCATCATGTTCTGTTGCTAATCAAAAGACAGCTCTTATTCTGTCTGTCTATCTATCTATCTATCTATCTATCTATCTATCTATATATCTATCTATCTATCTATCTATCTATCTATCTATCTATCTATCTATCTATCTATCTATCCATCCATCTATCCATCTGTCTATCTATCTATCCATCCATCCATTCATCTACCTACCTATCTATCAGTCTGTCTGTCAGTCTGTCTGTCTGTCTGTCTGAGAGGCCATGCCAGAGTTCAGTAATTCCCACGCTTCTGTGTTTCTGCTTTGGCATTTCAGTGCCTGGCAGTGGAGGCATTTATGGAGAGAGAGAGAGGGAGAGGGAGAGGGAGAGAGAGAGAGAGAGAGAGAGAGAGAGAGGGAGAGGGAGAGGGAGAGAGAGAGAGAGAGAGAGAGAGAGAGAGAGGGAGAGAGAGAGAGAGAGAGAGAGAGAGAGCCATTGTTCATTCTCACACATTCTCACTCATGAACACAAAACACAGCAGAAGAGCCAAATGTAGAGAAAATGACTTTCAGTTTGAGCTCTGAGCAAAATAGAGCTTCCTATTACTCTTCTCCCTCTCTCCCTCTCTCCTTCTCTCTCTCTCTCTCTCTCCTTCTCTCTCTCTCTCTCCCTCCCTCTCTCTCCTTCTCTCTCTCCCTCTCTCTCTCCTTCTCTCTCTCTCTCTCTCTCCCTCCCTCTCTCTCTCCTTCTCCCTCTCTCTCTCCTTCTCTCTCTCTCTCCCTCTCTCTCTCCCTCTCTCTCTCTCTCTCCCTCTCCTTCTCTCTCTCTCCCTCCCTCTCTCTCTCTCTCTCTCTCCCTCTCTCTCTCTCCCTCTCTTTCTCTCTCTCTCTCTCTAAAGCTATGTGTGCATTAAACTTTATCTCATTTCCATACTGCTAGAGAGGGCGAGAGAGAGAGAAGGCGAGAGAGAGTCTGTTTGTATCTCTGTATGTGTGTGTGTGTGAGTGTGAGTGTGTGTGTGTGTGTGTGTGTGTGTGTATGTGTGTGTGTTTACTCTGCTACACCACTCTCCCTGATGGCTGACTTCACCCTTGGGCCCATGGGGCAGTCAGAGCTAATGTCTGTTTGATGGTAGAGAAGGTGTTTGCATTCACATCACTGAGCAGTTGGCTCATCTCAACAACAGCCATACACACAGAGAGAGAGGGGGGGGGGGGCAGAGAGAGGGGGGGGGGGGAGAGAATCAAGGATAAGAGAAAAGTTATGAGAGTGTAAAATAGATTTTCAATGTGAGGTGAAAGGAAAATTGGCCATTCCTGAAAATGAACACGAAACTGGGATTCATAAACCCATACGGATAAACTGCAGTGAAGAGAGAGAGGGAGAGAGAGAGAGGGAGAGAAAAGAAAAAGAGAAAAAAAGGAGAGAGGAGAGAGACAGATAGAGTGCTCATTATGATGGGCCAATGTTTAACAGATTTTCTATTCTTAATGTGTGAGTGTGTGTGTGTGTGTGTGTGTGTGTGTGTGTGTGTTTTAGCTCATCAGTGAGGCAAAATAAGTCTTTCATAACACAACACAAATTTTAATTGGTGAACTTTCACTGTTTTAAAATCTCATGGTTTTGACAACTAATTCAAAGCAGACACAATTTTCCACAAAACTGACTCTGTGTGTCAGTCATTTGTCTCAGAAATGTGTAAAGGAAAAAGATCGTCTTATGCATGCAGCAGGCTTGAAACAGCAGCATTGTTTAATTGGTGTTGAAATCTAATCCCTATTAAGAGTAATTAGCTCTTTCCAAAGCCTGATTACTGTTATGTTGTTATCATAATGGACTCCTCTGTTTTAAGCCCCTGTCTCTCTGTGTGTGTGTGTGTGTGTGTGTGTTTTAATATGTGCTCGACAGTTTAACTTTATCTCACGGCTAATCCCCGTGTGCTTCAGCCGATAAATCCCCAAAAATCCAACCCCCCCCCAATATCTTTAAATATCAATTTAGCTTAAATGGAGTAACCAATGGCAAACATAGAAAGATAGAACTTAATGCTGAGTGTGTGCTGTGAATGACTCAACCCTAACCTGTGTGTGTGTGTATGTGCGGCTTTGACTGCTCTCAGTGACGCGTGACTGATCTCTGGTTAAGATGTTTGTTTGTTTGTTTGTTTGTTTGTTTAGCTTTAGCTGTAACACACTGTGGTGAAGAGAGTTCACTCTGCATAGCCAACACAGGGGCTTTCCCCTCTCATTACTGATGCATGAGAACATCCTACTGTACTTGCACCTGCTAACTCTACCACACTCACACCAGCTTCTTTCACCCAGATTCCTCACCTATCCATCTATCTATGCATCTATGCATCTATCTATCTATCTATCTATCTATCTATCTATCTATCTATCTATCTATCTATCTATCTATCTATCTATCTATCCCTCCATCCAACCATCCATTCAATCAGCCATCCTTCTCTCAGCCTGCCTTTTACTCTCTCTCCCTCTCTTTCTTTCTCTCTGTCTCTCTCTCATCCTTCATGCTCTCTCTCTCTCTCTGTCTCTCTCTCAATGAGGTTCTCAGTGTGGCTAGTCGTTAGCACTGAACTCTTTGGACTGTGTAAAGGGTTGTCATTACTGGCACCTCTGCACCCCGTGTGCCTCCTTAATTCATATTAACATTAATATAATTCATATTTTATACACACTAACATATGAAGGGCACTGCGCTGAATAGAGGGTGGATGTGTCCGGCCTGTTTATTCACAAGGAAAATCCAGAGCAGAACTCCAGAACTGCCCCATACTGTAATTAGATCATTTTCACAAAAAACAAAAGGAAAAAAATGGTGGCTATTATGTCATATTTCTTTAGAAACACTTGGGTTATGTTATGTAAGGCTTAACTACTGTCCTTACGTAACGAATACTTTAAATGCCTATTCAACAAAACCACAGGAAAACCTGGTGCTTGAAGACAAGAGAGTGAGAGAGTGAGTGAGAGAGAGAGAGACCGGGAGAGAGAGAGAGAAAGAGAGAAAGAGAGGGAGAGAAAGAGAGAGAGAGAGAGAGAGAGAGAGAGAGAGAAGTAGATAGAAAGAAATTCCAAATTTCTTTGGAGGCACTTAGTCAGATGTTAAAATAAATAAATAAATAAATAAATAAATAAATAAAACCACCATCAAGATTCTGTTAAAAAAAATGTGTAATAAATGGACGGCCAGATGTGTGTGTAGTGTGTGTGCGTGTGCGTGTGCGTGTGTGTGTGTGTGTGTGTGTGTCTGTGTGTGTGCGTGTGTGTGTGTGTGTGTGTGTGTCTGTGTGTGTGTGTGTGTGTGCGTGTGTGTGTGTGTATGTGTGTGTGTATGTGCGTGTGTGTGTGTGTGTGTATGTGCGTGTGTGTGAGGGCTGTATTCGGATTGCCATGGCGACGCAGCAGCCCTGTCGTATCTTTTCATTCACACGGTCAGCTTTGGACGGCAGCTTTCCACCCCCCCCCCTCCCCCCCCCGCCGGCGGAGGCGGAGTGTGTCCCTGTCTCTGAATGCAAACATATAGTCAGGCAGTTTGGGCTGTGCGCCCTTCAGAGTGTGGGTACTGTCTACACACCCAGGCTGCAGCATCACTCACGGGTGATCAGGCTTTTTTCTCTAGAGCCTCTCAAACACTCAAAGCAACGGCAGAGACAACCGGTAAACGAGTCCATTAAGTATGACGTTTTAACACGTATAATTATGAGCTTGTTCCAAACGCACGGCAGGTTAAAACAGAACCGCTATGACAGAGAGAGAGAGAGAGAGAGAGAGAGAGAGAGAGAGAGAGAGATCACGGAGTGGGGGGAGGAATAATTAAATAAGGGAGAAAGACGCTTTTCAAAGCCCGATCAAAACAATTAGAGCCGTGATTGCCTTTGATACAAACACATGAAAGCAAACGGCGGTGAGTTGTTAGCAAATAGGCCGTTCGCTCGACTGCAACGCCTGTAAACAAAACCAGTGTGTGGAATACACCGAACAATGACTCTATTCCAGTACATCAACCTGTCCTCAGTAACGTCTGCCTTAGACGAAAATGTGTTCTTGGCCCGTATAACGATAAACAGGTCCTAATCTTTAATCCATGCACAGCTTTTCACAGGCTAATATGCTGTCTAACACCCGCAGACAGTGAAAGTAGATTTGGTTTCCTGGAATCTTAGCCGTGTCTCTGGCAGCCTAAACACCCACTGTTTCCAGCAATGAGGAGTCTAATGTTAGCATAATGACACTTGTCTAAAGAACTATTTTCACTTTAGAACATGATGTCGAAAAGATGAAACCTGCGGTGAAACTCTTCTACGTCCTCAATGCTAAATTTTTACTCAACTTTTATTGAGCTATGTGGTCCTGAATCCCAAAAATTCCAGTAAAACACGGCGATTTTCAGCGTCTCGCGATGAAGCCTGATAGTGCTGACTCCGTGAGCACTGTGACAGAGGGGAGTGCAGATGGCAGACATCCTGTGTGGCAGGCACCTTCTCACAGAGAGGAGGAGCTGGCTGAAAATGCAGACCAACGTGACAGCCTCCCAGACTGACCCTTCACCCCCCCATACACCCCCCCCCCCCCCACCTCCTCCCTCAGAGATCCAGAACAAAGCTTCTGCCAGATTAAAGGACATCAAAAGATTCCGCCGTACGCGTGTGACACAACAATAGTCTTTCACTAAAAAACAACCGAGTCAAGGAAACGCAACCCCCATCACCAAAGCCAGGGAACAGAACCGCGAGAGTCTGCCTGCGGTTTTCAAACAAAGACTGGTTTTGTTTCACCTGCCGACACAAGCCTCATTCTGAGAGGACACGCTCAGTCTAAGATCTTCGCTCTCGCGTTTAGACGTTATCTGTTTATAGACAGCGGCTCTTATTATTGATCCAACAGACACCACTGCAACACCACCATCACAATGTTCTCTAAATATTTGTTATGTGGCAGAGATGGAGGAAATTTCTCTAATAATGAGAATGCAGCGGAAGGTTATGGCCACACAGCTGTTGAGGGAAGAGCATTGTTTAAGCTCAGTGCTATATTCCGGGATCTAGAGTCCTAAATTAAAATTCATGAATAATTAAAAACTCAGAATAACTGGATCTCAAACCGTCCAATCAGCCCTACTACAATCTTATCGGAAAATCGTAGAGAATCCGACATTGACTGACTGGAGGGAGGAGACCATTAGCGGCTCTGAACAGGGTCCCAGCGGGTATTCAGGAAATGGAGCACATTTGGGGAGGGGCCTTGGCCTCTGCTTAAGGTCAGACCTCAGGTCCAGAGAGGGCAGGAACAGCAGTAAGTGCCCTAAGTCTCTGTTCTTGGGTCTTCTTGCTTCTGGCGCTGTGCGCCGGTTCTGCAGGGTTGGTACAGTTGGCTGGGTTTGAGATGTTGCTAGGCTACGGCACCTGCACGCCGCCTCTCCCGCCTCGAGACCGGTGGCTCAGCCAAGCGCTCTGCTGGCAGCGCGCGGCCCTGAATACGGAACGCCGCGGAAACGCTCACGGGGACACAGCAGCGTGGAGGAGTCCTTTGTCTTTACTGATGAGGGATTCTCATTCTCTTCTTCTTCCTCTTGTTTCTGCGAGCAGCTGAGCCTATTCATCGCCTGCCAAAGTGATCCCACACTCAGGCCTGTCGTAACGCTCCTGTTCTGGGTTTGGAAATCTAGCACTCTGCCTCTTAGAGGGCCCGGCGCAGACAGGCTAGGAAGATTACGGCTGAATGTTTTCTTGTGTTGGTTTTGGAGTCAGTATTTGTGTTTATGCTTTGTAAGCAACGGGAGGCTATCAGTGACAAACAGCCCCCCCCCCCCCCCCCCCCACCCCATAAAAAAAACCCCAGCACTCTTTAAAAAAACAGAAAAAAGAGAAAAAAGAAAAACACAGAATGCTAGGCCGTGGTCTGACAGGTGATGAATGAAATACTCTCGCGTTCATTGTCCGTTCGAGTTTGTCTGTTTTATCAGTGGATGGACAGATCAGGTGGAATAACGACAAAAACCTCCCCAGAGGTGAAAGGGTGCGGGCTTTAACCCCTCGTTTCCATGGCGACCGCGGTGTTACCCCTCGTGGCTCTTGATTGGTTGACAGAGCTAGCTGTGTGTCAGTGGCCCCGCTTTTTGCTCTCAGTGACCTTTGACTTCTGTGTTAAGGTCACATGATTTCCCCTGAGACCCATCCAGCGTCAGGCATCCTCTGATAAAGAGTGACAGTCAGGAATATATGATGCTCTGTGCGTGTGTGTGTGTGTGTGTGTGTGTGTGAAATCTGTCTGGCTGAGTTATATTCGTGGAGATACACGTTTCCAGAATTGACATATAGAAGGATGTGGATTTATACAAACATATATATATACATATATATATACATACATACATATATATATGTGTGTGTGTGTATAGATAGATAAATGGATAGATGGAAATGTGGATTAAGATGTGTATATAGACTAGTGTGTGTGTGTACGTGTGTGTGTGTGTGTGTGTGTGTGTGTGTGCGTGTGCATATATATGTAACATATATGTAAAAACAGTGTACTGTAGTCTCCTGGAGTTTCCTTGAACCTCAGCTGTCACCGCCAGTGGAATATACCAAAGACCCATCTGTGAAGTGATTTTAAGGCAAGGGAAATGATGGTGAGAATATTAAAAATAGCAGCCGCTTTCCTTTAATATTTTAGTGGTACCACTGTAACAGACCAATGGCTAAAATTCCTCAAATGACTTTTCTCTACAGTGAAAGTGCAGCAGTGAATCACCGGGATAGAGAACGACTAAACTGGCTTATAAGCCCCTCTCAGAGTTTTAGACGGGGAGAGAGAGAGAGAGGGAGAGAGAGAGAGAGAGAGAGAGAGAGAGAGAGAGAGAGAGAGAGAGAGAGAGAGAGAGAGAGAAATTGTTCACAATTCTTTTTCTACAAGAAAAAGGTGCTGTAACTTACTGGATTATACAGCCACACAGGCACAGACACACATACACACACACACACACACACACACACACACACACACACAAGTAAGCAGAATCTGGATTTTTCCTAACCCGTATTTCACTGTGTTCCAGAACCTTCTGTGAAATTCTCTGTTGTAACCTCTTCTCTTATTCCTATAGCGCACCGCCTCCATCACTCAAAAGAGCGACTAGTTTACTGACTGTACATTTTCTGTGTGTGTGTGTGTGTGTGTGTGTCAGAGGAAGCTCATATTCTCTAGAGAGAGCTGACAGAGAGCAAGAGGTGGTCCTTACTCATATATCTACGAATTCATTTGTTTATGGGCTTTTCCTCTCTCTCCGTTCAGTCTTCCTGTCGGTGGGCCCACTGTGATTGGGAGCCGGCTGCGTTTGCTGCGGCTGTCACAGGCGCCTGGCGTGCGCTGCGTTATTAAGACGGACGACTCTGTCATCGGCGGTCGCTGTTTCCTGCCTGGGCCGCGCGTTTCCTGGTTTGTTATCGTTATTGTTTGCCTCATGCTATTCTTCCCATTTACATTACCCTTCCATTTGCAAAACAGCCTCGCTGATCACGACGGAGAAAACGCGGGGAGGTAAAGTGCCCTTTTGGAATGTCACGGCGTTTTGTGTGGCTGTATGATTTTCATATTTGGAGATAAGACCCAGACATGCATGCGGCGTCTGGTGGGGGTGGCACGGCGGCTGTGAGTGGAATGAAAATGGGAACAGACAAACAAAATACACCGAATGCACAATGCTACTGACAGGAGAACACATTACCATGAACTGATCTCGGTTCAGACACACGGTCAAATCTCGTGACCTGTTGTATTAACCTGCATCCTGTTATCCACTCTGTTAACTAACTTACTGCTGGTCCACCCTGTTAACTTACTGTTGTTCAACTCTGTTGCCTTACTGTTGTTCAACTCTGTTAACTTACTGTTGTTCAACTCTGTTAACTTACTGCTGGTCCACCCTGTTAACTTACTGTTGTTCAACTCTGTTAACTTACTGTTGTTCAACTCTGTTAACTTACTGCTGGTCCACCCTGTTAACTTACTGTTGTTCAACTCTGTTAATTTACTGTTGTTCAACTCTGTTAACTTACTGTTGGTCCACTCTGTTAACTTACTGTTGGTCCACTCTCTTAACTTACTGCTAAGCTTACCTTGCACCTCATGTGAAAATAATCTTTTTCCCAAGAGACACAAGGTAAGCTTTTTCAGATACAAGGTAAGCTTTTTCACATGAGGTACAAGGTAAGACTTTTATCTTGACTACTTTTATGTAACTGCACAAAAAAAGGAGTAAATGGTCTTTCTCGTTTTATGAGCTTTAGTTATATGGATAACAACAGACATGAACATGCTGATCCCATCTATAAGCATGGTAACGCATTCAGGTGTGTAGTTCACCACAGTTACTGCTGCAGAACAACACCGTACCATACTGTACCAACATCATATGCCCATAACAGTGACCAGACACACCCTCTGTGGTTTCAATAACAGCACACAGTGTATAGTACATATAATGATATATACAGTGTATGGTATATATGATGATATATGCAGTGTATGGTACATATGATGATATATGCAGTGTATGGTACATATGATGATATATGCAGAGTATGGTACATATGATGATATAGGCAGTGTATGGTAGATAGGTTGATATATGCAGTGTATGGTACATATGATGATATATGCAGTGTATGGTACATATGTTTATGTATGCAGTGTATGGTACATGTGATGATATATGCAGTATATGGTATATATGTTGACATATGCAGTATATGGTATATATGATGATATATGCAGTGTATGGTATATATGATGATATATGCAGTGTATGGTACATATGATGATATATGCAGCGTATGGTATATATGTTGATTTATGCAGTGTATGGTATATATGTTGATATATGCAGTGTATGGTATATATGATGATATATGCAGTGTATGGTATATATGTTGATATATGCAGTATATGGTATATATGATGATATATGCAGTGTATGGTATATATGTTGATATATGCAGTATATGGTATATATGATGATATATGCAGTGTATGGTATATATGTTGATATATGCAGTAGGTACTTAAGGTAACTTGCAGCAGTGCTGATGACTGTTTTTCAATTAAACATTTTTTCTGCAAAGTGTGCATGCCTCTCTCCCCATCTCTTTCTCTCTCTCTTTCTCTCTCTCTCTCTCTCTCTCTCTCTCTGTCTCTGTGTCTGTGTCTGTGTGTGTGTGTGCGCATGCACGTTCATGTGTGTGAGTATGTTTAACATGTATACTTTTCTTCAAACGCTTTAGGTTTCCCCTGCAAAATCAACCTTTTTTTTCCAATTACTGCACACTCTGGCTACCACAACAAGCTTTGACTTGTTTGTCACCCTCTCCCTCTCTCTCTCTCTCTCCCTCTCTCTCTCTCTCCCTCTAGAAGCCAGAAGCAGGTGTGATAAATGCGGGCGTTTAAATCAAACCTCTCTCCTCTCCTCCCTCCTTCACTCTGGGGAGAAGAGGTACGTCTCTGACTCAGATTAATACCGTTGGCCCAACAATATCCCGCACTGAGTGACGGATAGTGTGTCAGGATAAAAAATGAACCGCACTCCCTGAACGTGTGTACACACACAGACACACAATCAGACACACACACAAAGATACACCACATACACACTCTCTCTCTCTTCCACTCACACACATGCACACACACACACACACACACACACACACTTCTCATGTCCCTTGCAGGCAGGAATGAGCTCTGCCCACTCACAAACAACACTCTCCCTCTCTTGACCAATCAACTCACTACATGTGCCCATGCTCTTTTGTCCACCAATCAAAAAGCAAGTATTTAGTGTACACTGGTCAGTCTGGGGGCAAATGAAAGGTTATGGGGTTGAAGTGTCCCTGTGTTTGACCTTGGCAGATACACTTTCCTTAAAGCACTGTTCAGAATAATGTCAGTACAGAGACCACACAATCTCTATCTAAACTAGAGAGAGAGAGAGAGAGAGAGAGAGAGAATTTGCCCCAAATATCCCTCTAAAACTCATTTAGCTGGTACTATATTTACGATTTGTTTCTGCATTTCTGTGTTCTGAGATAGGATTGGAATATTGATACGAAGGATTGTCATGCTAATTTGAGCACTGTGTGCCTGTTTAGAAAGTTCTAGAACAGCATCTCAAAACTGCTCTACCACAAAGTCTTTGATGTCAGCCCAACAGTGTTTTTAATTAATCTGGAAGTTGTTTTTTTTCTTCACAGTGTAATGACACCAATATTTAGCTTCATCACAACATTACCTTCAGATGATTATTAAAATCTCCGGAATATTCTATTTAAGTCCCACACACACACACACACACACACACACACACACACACACACCTCCTTATGTCCTTAAGTCTAAACTCACTTTCTGAAAGCAACAACATAAACTGTCGAGCCACACTCAAATGAACTCATATTTCTGTTGTTTAAGCCGAACAGCTTGGAGGGGGGAAAAAGTGGACTTTGCAGTTAGGTGGATAACTTCAAAACCCAAATCACCAGTGTCCAATAGAACTGTTCCTCAGACATCCTTCACACTGAGCCCCCGGGGTTCGAATCTCACGGCCAGCAGCCTGTGAGACACGGTGACGCCGATGTGAAAGCTATACTTCAACAACACAACTTAAGTGAACTTTCATGATCAGGCCTAGCAGGCAAACAGCTGTAACAATACAAAAAAGTTCTGAAGTTTTTCAAAAGTCGTGTCAGAATGAGTATTAAAAAAAAGAGAGAGAGAGAGAGAGGGATAGAGAGAGAGAGAGAGGGCGAGAAAGAGAGCGAAGGAGAGAAAGATAGTGCTGATAATTCTATGTTATGATGACTCTGATGGGTGATGTGCGATAATGAGAGAGCAGACTGGTACAGACGGGTGACATCCCATAATCATCGGCTCTGTGACAGAGGTGAGAGACGGACTGAGGTTAGACAGCAGAAGAAAGAACAGAGATTAGGATGTTTCACACTCTCGGATGAAGGAAAACAGGTGCAACACAGATCTGCCTTTAAGACCCATGACTTGGAAAGCCGTGTCGCTCTCTCTAACACAGTGTAACCGAACGTACGCTTTAATGAGGGTTAAAGCCATGTGACCAAATTTACCAGACTGGATCCGCTCAGTGTGTTTGTTCTGTAACTGGTCTTTGAACCTGAACTTGATTTCTCTGGGTTTTGTGTGTTTGTGTGTCAGTGTGTGTGTGTATTTATTCATTCATTCATTTTCTAAGCCGCTTATCCTAATTAGGATTGCAGAGGGTACTGGAGCCTATATCAGCGTTCATTAGACGAAAGGCGGGGAAACACCCTGGACAGGTTGCCAGTCCATCACAGGGAAGACACTCAGACAAACACATTCACACACACACTCACACCTAGGGGCAGTTTAGTATCTCCAATTCACCTGACTTGCATGTCTTTGGACTGTGGGAGGAAACCGGAGCTCCCAGAGGAAACCCACGCAGACGCGGGGAGAGCATGCAAACTCCTGCGTGTGCGTGTGTTTATTATAATTTCTAATCCTAATAATCCTGTATCAGTAGTTTAACCAGAGCTCCATCCCGGTTCAGTGTTGTATCATGTTAGCCTTTAGTATCGACACTAACCTGATCTCAGACCTCTAAGGAACAGCCCCTGACCTGTGGACATGTGTCTGTGCTCTTCTGACGCTGACTGATGGATGACATTTTTTTCCCTTTCAGTTGGTTCTGAGTGTAAGGAGTATTTTAAGGTTTCTCCATTAACATTCCATTAAAATCGACCTTCATTTAATTTTTTACTGGTCTTCTTTTTGGATTTCCTGTCCAAACACTGAAGCAATACTATAGCCTCCTTAATGACCCCTAAAATGTGTGATCCTGTTTGAGGAATTCGGCTGAAAGCAGACAGATTAGCAACAGCGTTCTTGGTCTAATACCTGAGTGACCCTGATCAGGTTCACACATGGCTTCTACCTGTGCCTTGCTGCCTTCAGCCTAACATGTCTGTTTGGTTTCAGTTGCAGTGTTGCCGTTTATAGTCAACACCGTCCCCAACGACACCATCCTCAAAGACAACCATCGCCTGGATTACCCCCACATCTCTCAGTTATTAGTACAATTCTGCTATAACTGTAATAGTCAAAAATACAGACTAGCTGTTTTGCGCATTAATTCTAAAAAAGCTAGATGGTGTGTAGCACTGGTGTGTGTGTGGCCATAGATAGTTCATAGGAGCATGAGAACTAGATAGAAAGTTATGAACCTCTAGCCTTTTAGTAAGTTTCCTAACAGGGGAGAAAGAAATATTAAATAGTTTCCAAAAATTTAGCTTAATGTTTTGTCCATAAACAAGCATATTTATACGATTTTTCTTTTTATTTCTGTTTCACTCAAGGGAAGTTTCCATTTTTGTTTCACTTTATGGTTTTTTTTTTTTTTTTTTAACACTGATTAAATTGTCTGAACTTCCTGTAAGTCTGTCTGCAGAAGAATATGTCAATTGAAAAAACATGAATGGAAATTTATTTGTAATCTAAATTCAAAACTGGAACCAACCGAACTAACAAACAAACAAACAAAAAGACTTTTAAACACAAAGCAATGCCAGCCCAAATTACCTTAATATTCAATAATGTAATATCAAAACCCTCCCAGTTCCTTCTCTCTCTCTCCCTCTCCCTCTCCCTCCCTCTCTCTCTCTCTCTATCTCACACACACACACACACACACACACACACAGTTACTCACCCCAGCAGGACTTCTGCTCCTGCTTTTGTCTTCTGTGTGATTTGGTTGAAGGGACACAGTGTGTATAAATATCTGTGAGAATTAAAATAATAAAAAACTGGTGTAAATGAGATGAACAGTTAAAGACAGTGAGACATAACGAGAGAGAGAGAAAATGAGACATCTGTTAACGCATGGCCCTATCTGGGCTAGACAACAAAAGTTCCCCAAAAAATCTCCCAAAACGTGAAACTCAAGTCCAACTCAAATGAAGTGTTCAGAGGTCACTTTAAGAGCGTGGTGAACACATCGCCGCGACCGAGTGACGCTTTTAGGGCTGATGTGGCATGTCCATAATTTGATCCTCACACTAAATTAAAAATAAATAAACACATAAAATAATCCAGCCTTTGTCAAAGCATGTGGAGGATGAGCAGCAATCATACATCAGCTGATTGGGTTTCCATGGTGACGTTACATGGCAGGCTGAATAACATAATGACACAGCGCATAGCGTGCAGGCGGTGTATTTCTCACAATGGGTCAGAGAGAGAGAGAGAGAGAGAGAGAGAGAGAGAGAGAGAGAGAGACAGACAGACTTAAGCATTTGGCTGGATTGTCCCAAATTATAGAATAGCTGTTCACAAAATCAGGGAGACAGGGTCGGCCTACTTCAACTACAGGATGCTACAACACAATATGAGTGGTTGACATGTGGTTAACCTTTTTATTTCTTTTCCGAGGGAACAAAACATGTGAGCATATAATATAATAGTGTAATATTAATAATATAATAATAATTTATATGCACTGAAAGCACTAAATGCAATCAAAACTGGTAATTCTATTCAAATGAAACTTTTTCTTGTTTCTGAATTCACTTGAATTCTCTCACACACACACACACATACACTTTACATCCAAAGCTCCGTTAGCATCACTACCACCTCTGTAGCGATTAGCATCAATACCATCTTTATGTTAACTGTTAGCATCACAACAATCTCTGTGTTAGCCATTAGTTTCAACACCCCATGAGATAGTTCACATTTATGGCTCTCTCTGTATGTGGTTTGGACAACAACTGCCATCCATTAGCAGTTAGCATTTTGATCTCTCTTTCATAGCAGTTAGCAACCCAGCCGTTAGCAATCGGCATCATACAGCATCACTGCCCTCTTTGTTAATAATAGTTACCATCTCTACCCTCTGTTAGTATTTATCATCGGTATCCGGCTCTGCTAGCATTTCTCATCATTATCCCTCTCTGTTAGTGTTTATCATCAGTATCTGCGCTGTTAGCGTCTCTACCCTTCTGTTAGCATTAGCCCTGACGCTTTGCCTGATCAAAGCTACTGATGAACAAACAGACAGAGAAAGTCAGTTCCTCTTTCCTCTCTGCTTCTCTTCCATTTATGTGCTGTAAAGGTTCAGACAGGGCTGGGGGAGAGGGAAGGGGGGGGGGGGGGGGGGTATAAAGGAGAGGTGTTGGTCGTGGTGGTGGAAGGGGGGTCAAGAAGGATTGGAGTGAGGGTGGATATGTGTGAGTGTGTGTGTGTGTGTGTGTGTGCGTGTGTGTGCGTGTGGGGTGGGGGTGGAGAGGGGGGATCAACTGCTACAGACAAGTAAAGCAAGATGAAAGGAAATAAAAGAAAAATGATGAACATCAGAGAAATATTATTCAGGGAGGGGGAGAGAGAGAGAGAGAGATGACTCTCCTTCTCTCAGAGGTTCTTTTAGGCATTTATCCTTTATCTTTCATGTTTATAGTGTGTGAGTGGAGAGAGTGTTTCACAGAGACCCACACATACACTCTCTCTCTCTCACACACACACACACACACACACACCAAAGACACGACCTCACCACCTGCTGTCCAACCACAGTGAAAGTAAAAAAAGAAAGTTGAACATTCTGTTCTTTTCTCATGTCGAGCAAAAATGAACATGAGGCTCAGAGTTCAGACTGAACCATGAACATAATAAACCTACAGAATTATGGGTAAAGCCATAGGTTTTATGCACTCCCAGCAGGCTTTGCTTCAGGATTCCAAAATGGTTGACAACACTGTAAAGCCAGCATGGGCATCGGAGTCAGGGTTACATCTGGAGTGAGAGTCAGATTTAGATTTAGGTTCTGAGTCAGAGATAGAGTCAGACAGTTAGAATGGACATAATGATGACCATCACAAATCTAAACACACACTACACTCAAACACCAATCAGACCGACAGACACATGAATAAATAAATAAATAAGTAAGTAAATGAATAAGACTCAAATGCTGGATCTAGACCACACAACCTCTCAGCATCTCTCAGTTCGTGCCTGCTCATTGGAGGAGGACTGTCTGAAAAGGTCAAACGAACAAACAGATCAACTTCTCTCTGTATCTTCTTCTGCCTTAGGGAGAGAAGGAGAGAAAAACAGAGAGAGAGTGAGGGAGTGAGGAAGAGTGTGTTGGTGACACTGTTTGTGACTCACTGACTGTGAACAGGATTAATGATGACAAAGCGTGAGGAAGAGGAGTGGCAGCGAGGAAGAGCACAAGTCGACGTGTGAGACAGTTCGACTGCAGCCCTGACAACTTTCTGACGTGTTTGAGCGAAAAGAAGAGATCAACCATGAAGCCAGCCCTCCAATTTCACTTTCACACAAACATGCAAATACACACACACACGTACACATGTGCACATGCACGCACATGCTCCTTGTGAGGCTTGTCTGTGTGCTGTAAGCTGAGAAGGGGGGGGGGCAGCAAGAGAGAGAGAGAGAGAGAATCCAGTTTATCATCAGTCATGATTGGAAAGTACAAGTTAAGGACAATTCTGTTTTGATTAGCATTAGGATGGACAGATGGACAGTTGGACAGATGGACAATTATAAGAGTAGTGTTTATAAACACTATAAACACTATAAACACTACTCCTATAATTGTCCATCTGTACAAAATGTGTGTGTGTCTGTGTCTGTGTGTGTGTGTGCTAGAGGTGTACAGAGACGTCACTATCTGTATCTGCATCTGTATCTGTTCAACCAACCAAAGGATCAGTCTCTGTGTCTGTAATTGGATAGTAGACCAGAAGTGGGTGTGGTTTATAGTGGAAATCACCTTATATCAGATAAATGTTGTCTGACCTAATATTCATTGGCAATGCAATTTTTGTGCCTTCAAAGCATCAAACTGATTTAATATTGGCATATAATTAATTATGAAATATATTTCCACATCGTTCTACTGTACTCTTCATCTCTATATTAATTAATTAATCCCACACCTGACTGGGTGGGGGCGACTACAGAATATAGCGATCACTTTTCAGTAATGTGTCGTAAATGAAACGACCAGTTAGTGAAATCAAGGTCCTATGTTGGAAACAGAATGGGCATTTTTATCCTGTGGCCATCCTCACAATGATATGAATCGATTTAAAGAAACATAATGGCTGACACACAGACATGTCAGTCATGTTTTTTCCTCGAATAGTTACGAACAACTTCGGCTAGAAGAAATATCTGTTTCTATCGCATTATTTGTGCTTTCCCGAATAACGCACTCGGTACGTCCCTAGCGTGTGCCTGTGCCTGTGCGTGGGGTGGGGGGTTAGCCATCATTAATAAATATTAGATATGAAATATTTTAAATGATATTTTAAAGTAAATGAGAATGAACAGAGGATTTAAAACAGACAGCTTGACACGTGTGATTGTGGTCGCGTCGTCTCTGCTCAGTCTGGTCCTCACTTTCCCACCCCCAAAAACTTCATTTAGCTCTGACTCCAAGTTTATCCAGAGATAAAGCATTTGAACACAGGAGTCTCACTGCAAAAGCAGAGTCTAATTTACACCAGTCACTTCAACCTTTAAACCTCAGGCAATCCGAATGACAGTGTGAATATCTGAGTAGGTACAGAGACAGAGAGAGAGAAAAGGAGAGAGAGAGAGAGGAGAGAGAGGGGGAGAGAGAGGATTTGGATAAGAGAACTAAATTGTGCCATCAATCAATTAACCACATTATTACGAAACGCTGGGATACAGGTTTTATTCTGGGGTTATTACACATGCGCGCGCACACACACACACACACACACACAAACACACAGAGTTAAGCCAGACAATTAGAGTTGAGACAGACAGATAGATGGCTGGAGAAGGATTGTGTAATTAAGTTTCTGTGTGTGTGTGTGTGTGTGTGTGTGTGGTGAAGGTGTAGGCGTTGGGGTCACTGAGGTGACAGTACACAGACTTGCCACTGTCTAATTTGCAGTTAACACATTGTTTGAACATCAGTAACAGGTCAGAGGTCAGCTATGTTACTATTTCCCATGGACCTGTTGTGTCAGCTAAATGTTTATGTCTCAAAAAGTTATTTTCAACTACGGTAATTTGGAGTGTATGCGCTAGGTGAACTGAGGTGGAACAATAAACGGATTCAATTAAAGCTTCTGAGGTTATTCTGGTCTCACTGTCACAGAGAAGGTACTTTTTCCACACACACTAACTATACTGGTCCCAAAACCAGGGAACAGGCACTTTTTCATAAAACACAAAATACCTATAGGTTATATAAATACAGGTAACTGACTACAGGTTATCTGAATACAGGTAACTACCTACTGGTTGTCTGAATACAGGTAATTAACTATAGGTTATCTAAATACAGTTAACTAACAACAGATTATCTAAATACAGGTAGCTAACTACAGGTTATCTAAATACAGGTAACCAAGTTCAGGTTATCCTCAACTTACAGCAGGGCTCTGGTCTGATGACCTTGACAGAGGTCGTATGTATGTGTTATATGAATTGTGCATGAGGCCAGTCACCCAAACCCACTGAGACCCAAACAATAACAAGCCTGTCTGTCTTATGGCCGCACAGCCAAGCGATGTTATCAAAAAGCAGATGGAGCAGTCTTCGTCAGGTGGAGCAGTCTTCGTCAGATGTTATAACCAAACGTCACTACTTGACAGTAATGTCATAAGGTCAATTGGATGGCTGTCGTACGTCTGAGTGTTCATCAGTCACATATGTTATAAGTCAAGGACTTCCGTGTGTCTGACCAGTGTGTGTGTGTGTGTGTGTGTCTGACCAGTGTGGGTGTGTGTGTGTGGTCACAGGTTGAAAGATTGTTTTGCGTTGTGCTGAGACGAGTTTTCTATAAGGTTGCGGTTCACACACATTTCTCTGCCCATGTCCTGATGAAACTTCACTCTGAAAAGCACTAAGCCTGCAGTGGTCCTGATGTCGCTTTGTTTCTGTTGGGCAGTTTATCCAAAAGCAGCGTTTCACCTCTCAGCCACACTGGCAGATCCTGTGTGATATGTGTATACCCAAACTTAATGTAAGAATTGACCATAATTCCTGAATAAACAAAAGAAAAACTTGATGTGTCATCTCACTTATGATTATGATTAGTGTCTGTTTAACTCTTTGAGGAAACAGAAAATGTGTTTTTCTGAGTCAAATAAATCTGCCTTTGTCATTAGACTTTTAGTCTTTTAGTCTTTTTTCAGACTGGAAATGAGATAGAGAAGAAAAAGAGAAGACAGTATTGGCTAAAGTCCCATGGCAGACTGTGTTTTTTTGTTTTTATGCGTTTTAGTTTTATTCTCCACAGGCCAAAGCTTTGAGACTCCAGTCTCCATGAACAGTGTTGACAGAATTTCTTTTCCTCTCAAACAAGGCACCAGACGCGTATAGCCTCTTACAGTTTTCCTGACCTAACAGGGCAGAGAGAGAGAGAGACATAGTCACTGAGTGAGTGAGTGAGAGAGTGAGTGAGAGAGAGAAAGAAAGAGCAGGAGGGGTTCTGCTTTGGAGGAAAAAACAGTTCTCCCACAGATGCACATATCAATTTACATTTGGCAAAGACCAAACCAAATGAACAATCCTACAGGGCACTTTGCTTTGGACAGTCTTCCCACAGGTTTAAAGAGGCAGGTCCCCCTCTCTATCTCCATCTCTCTCTCGCTCTCTCTCCCTCTCTATCTGTCTCGCTCTCCATCTCCACCTCTCTCTGTCTCTATCTCTATCTATCCCTCTCTTTCTGTCTCTATCTCTATTTCTGTCTATATCTCTCTCTCTCTCTCTCTCTGTCTCTTACTCTCTCTCTCTCTTTCTCCTGCTCTATCTCTCTCTCTAGCGGGATGTTCAGAGAGCAGCACTTACACAGACACGGCGAGAAACCAGCCCTGCCTGAGTCACTGTCTACAACCTGACAGTAACTGAACAAAATCACATACAACAGCCAATGTTTGTGTCAGTTTCATGAGGGAAAATGAAACAGCAAATCTTTTTGTCAGGAGGGTCCATATGTCGTATGACGAATTTCGTTTGTCGGGAGGGTCCAGGCCACGCCTCCATAAAACTCCACAGACAAACAAATAAACTGTTTCAGCCACCAGCCTGTGTTTCACACCTCTCCCCCTGCGTGACTCAAACCTGCAGAAGCAGGATGCTTTTTTCCCCCTCTCTCCGCTCAAAGCATTCTTTAAAAAGCAAACGCAAAGAGAGGTGATAATTAGACTCCTCGCCGTATGAGGGGAGTGATCAAAAAATTCTCTCGGTGATGACAGGCACGTAATTAGACTGACAACTCATCGTCACGGTAACACCAATCCCAAGGATTCCGTCGCCTGAACCTTCGTGACATGTCTAATGACATCACAATGGACAGTGTCATGACAACCACGTCAAGGGAAAAGTCCATGATAACAGACTCAGTACTTAATTAATTTTTTATTTATTTATTTTTTTAATTTATTTTTTGCAGAGGCGTCCGGCGCTTTCCTTTTCGAGTTACTGAGTTGCATCATTCAGATTCCCAGTATGTGTTGGCTGTTTAACGTACAAGTGGCCTGTTTCTATATTACGACATACTTTCAGCACAGACACAATATTATGACATCACAATGTCCCACTGCTGCTAGAACACAAGAACACAATTGCTATGCTATACCTCACCTGTCTCATCTTCTCTGGCTTTGGCAGTTGCCTACATGTCGGCCTTTTCTGAGATGAGCAGCTAATCAGTACTAATGCTGAATGTCACGCAATTACTTCAATGACACTTTGCCTGACACAGCCATCAGCGCTACAGGAGTGGGCAGACAACAGCGTTGACATGTCTATAAGACCAGCACGTCAATCAGACCCAAGTACATATGTGCGTATGCATGTATGCACATGTGTGTGTGTGCTTGTGTGTGTGTGTGCGCACGTCTGCTTTTGTGCATGCGTGTGTGCGTGCGTGTGTGTGTGCGCGTGTGTGTGTATTCGTGTGTATGTATGTACGTCTGTGTGTGTGTGCTTGTGTGTGTGTATTCGTGTATTCGTGAGTGTATGCATGTATGTACGTCTGTGTGTGTGCTTGTGTGCATGTGCACATGTGTGTGTGTCTGCGTGTGTGTGTGCCTGTGCGTGAGTGCGCATGTGTGTGTGTGCGTGCACGTGACTGTGTGTGTGTGTGTTTGTGTGTCTGTGTGTGATTCACATTAACTAATAGATGAAATTGGATTTGGTGATTGTTCAGGGTGAATCTGAGCTGCAGTTCCATTCATATTACCAGAGACTTTTCATTAACAATAAGTTTACACTTGGCATCTTTACACTATAAAAAACGGGAAAAGGATTACTCTCACATATTCCTCTCTTCACAGAACACCACCAACAATCCTCCAGACTCTTACGTTATTTATAACAGACATTTCCTGGGGCAATAATGGCTTAAAACCCAAGTATTCCAGCAGCAGACTTCACAATAAACTGCAAAATCTAACAACTCAATTAATTTGAGAACATTATGCAAATTCATTGTCTTGACGGAGGTAGAAGTAAAAGTCTGAGTTTGTACAAACTCTAAATGCAGTAAAGTAACATTTCACCCTCCTGATTCAGACTAGCAGTGCAATATTCCAGTGTATTTTACGACTTCACAAAGTCTGCATAAAACACAGACAGCACAGCATATCATCCACTCTCTGTCCACTGTTAACTAACTCACTATCAGCCTCACAGTAATATCATCCACTCTCTGTTCACTGTTAACTAACTCACTATCAGCCTCACAGTAATATCATCCACTCTCTGTCCACTGTTAACTAACTCACTATCAGCCTCACAGTAATATCATCCACTCTCTGCCCACTGTTAACTAACTCACTATCAGCCTCACAGTAATATCATCCACTCTCTGTCCACTGTTAACTAACTCACTATCAGCCTCACAGTAATATCATCCACTCTCTGTCCACTGTTAACTAACTCACTATCAGCCTCACAGTAATATCATCCACTCTCTGTTCACTGTTAACTAACTCACTATCAGCCTCACAGTAATATCATCCACTCTCTGTCCACTGTTAACTAACTCACTATCAGCCTCACAGTAATATCATCCACTCTCTGCCCACTGTTAACTAACTCACTATCAGCCTCACAGTAATATCATCCACTCTCTGTCCACTGTTAACTAACTCACTATCAGCCTCACAGTAATATCATCCACTCTCTGTTCACTGTTAACTAACTCACTATCAGCCTCACAGTAATATCATCCACTCTCTGTTCACTGTTAACTAACTCACTATCAGCCTCACAGTAATATCATCCACTCTCTGTCCACTGTTAACTAACTCACTATCAGCCTCACAGTAATATCATCCACTCTCTGTCCACTGTTAACTAACTCACTATCAGCCTCACAGTAATATCATCCACTCTCTGTCCACTGTTAACTAACTCACTATCAGCCTCACAGTAATATCATCCACTCTCTGCCCACTGTTAACTAACTCACTATCAGCCTCACAGTAATATCATCCACTCTCTGTCCACTGTTAACTAACTCACTGTCAGCCTCACAGTAATATCATCCACTCTCTGTCCACTGTTAACTAACTCACTATCAGCCTCACAGTAATATCATCCACTCTCTGTTCACTGTTAACTAACTCACTATCAGCCTCACAGTAATATCATCCACTCTCTGTTCACTGTTAACTAACCTACTATCAGCCTCACAGTAATATCATCCACTCTCTGTTCACTGTTAACTAACTCACTATCAGCCTCACAGTAATATCATCCACTCTCTGTTCACTGTTAACTAACTCACTATCAGCCTCACAGTAATATCATCCACTCTCTGTTCACTGTTAACTAACTCACTATCAGCCTCACAGTAATATCATCCACTCTCTGTTCACTGTTAACTAACTCACTATCAGCCTCACAGTAATATCATCCACTCTCTGTTCGCTGTTAACTAACTCACTATCAGCCTCACAGTAATATCATCCACTCTCTGCCCACTGTTAACTAACTCACTATCAGCCTCACAGTAATATCATCCACTCTCTGTCCACTGTTAACTAACTCACTATCAGCCTCACAGTAATATCATCCACTCTCTGTTCACTGTTAACTAACTCACTATCAGCCTCACAGTAATATCATCCACTCTCTGTTCACTGTTAACTAACTCACTATCAGCCTCACAGTAATATCATCCACTCTCTGTCCACTGTTAACTAACTCACTATCAGCCTCACAGTAATATCATCCACTCTCTGCCCACTGTTAACTAACTCACTATCAGCCTCACAGTAATATCATCCACTCTCTGTCCACTGTTAACTAACTCACTATCAGCCTCACAGTAATATCATCCACTCTCTGTTCACTGTTAACTAACTCACTATCAGCCTCACAGTAATATCATCCACTCTCTGCCCACTGTTAACTAACTCACTATCAGCCTCACAGTAATATCATCCACTCTCTGTTCACTGTTAACTAACTCACTATCAGCCTCACAGTAATATCATCCACTCTCTGTTCACTGTTAACTAACCTACTATCAGCCTCACAGTAATATCATCCACTCTCTGTCCACTGTTAACTAACTCACTGTCAGCCTCACAGTAATATCATCCACTCTCTGTTCACTGTTAACTAACTCACTATCAACCTCACAATAATATCATCCACTCTCTGTCCACTGTTAACTAACTCACTATCAGCCTCACAGTAATATCATCCACTCTCTGTTCGCTGTTAACTAACTCACTATCAGCCTCACAGTAATATCATCCACTCTCTGTTCACTGTTAACTAACTCACTATCAGCCTCACAGTAATATCATCCACTCTCTGTTCACTGTTAACTAACTCACTAACAGCCTCACAGTAATATCATCCACTCTCTGTTCACTGTTAACTAACTCACTATCAGCCTCACAATAATATCATCCACTCTCTGTCCACTGTTAACTAACTCACTATCAGCCTCACAGTAATATCATCCACTCTCTGTCCACTGTTAACTAACTCGCTATCAGCCTCACAGTAATATCATCCACTCTCTGTTCACTGTTAACTAACTCACTATCAGCCTCACAGTAATATCATCCACTCTCTGTTCACTGTTAACTAACTCACTATCAGCCTCACAGTAATATCATCCACTCTCTGTTCACTGTTAACTAACTCACTATCAGCCTCACAGTAATATCATCCACTCTCTGTTCACTGTTAACTAACTCACTATCAGCCTCACAGTAATATCATCCACTCTCTGTTCACTGTTAACTAACTCACTATCAGCCTCACAGTAATATCATCCACTCTCTGCCCACTGTTAACTAACTCACTATCAGCCTCACAGTAATATCATCCACTCTCTGTTCACTGTTAACTAACTCACTATCAGCCTCACAGTAATATCATCCACTCTCTGTTCACTGTTAACTAACTCACTATCAGCCTCACAATAATATCATCCACTCTCTGTTCACTGTTAACTAACTCACTATCAGCCTCACAGTAATATCATCCACTCTCTGTCCACTGTTAACCAGCTGACTGTCAGCCTCTCGGTAATATCACTGGTAATGTGCATGGGGAAGGGCTGTCTGCATCCCACACGGTTGGAACAGCAGTCCGTTGCAGGTTCGCTCAGCTGAGGCCTTTGAATAGATGCGAGTTCATTTCAGTCAGCTGTGTGTCTGTGTCATACACCAAGCCATGCTGGGAGACCAAACAGCTTTTGTCTCATGTTATCTGTTTCACAGTGTTCCTGCTGCAGTGTGGAGTTACTGGTTACAGTTTGTGTTCGTTGTTTAAATAAGAGTCTACATGTCTGTTATTAAAAGACAGAAAACATGAAGCTTTTTCCATTTACCTATGCCATGTTAAATTTGACATGATAAACAACGGTCTTCAAGTCTTCAAACGTACAGTATGTTCACGAAATACAGAGAGAAAAGTCAAACAAACATCTTCCGTGTCTACGACCCTGCGAAGCCAGTTCTGACAGTCATGTCAGGTTTATTGTTGAATTCATATCCCATAATAGAAATATTATTATGTTTATCAAAGCAGGACAGAGGTGCCTGGCTGTGAGCCTCTGAAAGCATTTAAGTTTTAATCTTACCATTAATTTTTCTGCTTCAAAGAGAGTGACAAGCAAAACACAGGTCTACCTCTGATCATATCTCTATTTAGAACAAACAAACAAAAAAAGAAAAAAAGAAAAAGCCTTTTGATTATTTACATATTTACTACTGAGGTGATTTGATGAGGATAACACAGCTTTGTAGTTGAAAACAGTTTATATGTTTGTTAATTTCTGTAATTTATAAGTTGTCTAATTGTCTATAACTCCTCTTTTAATCATCCAGTTACAGATACACACACACAAAGACACACACACGCACACACACACACACACACACACACATACAGTCTGAGCAAAAGTAATGACCCTTGTCCATCATGGCGTCTCTGATAAAGGCACTAAGTCTCTTTTCACTGACGCGTCAGCTCTGTTCAACAAACTCTTACATATGCTAACACTCTCCTGTTCTGGAACGTTCTTTTAACCACAGGCCTGTGTATTCTAGTGGTGGTAATAGAGGTCCATGGTTTTTAAATAATTCAACGTTGCCGTGTGAGTTTTGTCAGAGAGAGAGAGGCGTGTGATTGGGTCCCAGTACGACCCCGACAGGCTGGAGGCATCTCCCTGATTTAATACACTTTTCTGCAGAGAAAAAAAAAAAAACGGGAAAAAAAAACAGGGCAATTTAATCAAACGAAAGAGAGTTGGCTTCACAAGGGAGGCCTACGCTGGCAGATTCCTCCTGATGATTAAGAAGTCAAAGCAACAGAGGAGTCGTTCTCTATTATATCAGCTTACATTCTCTGATCTACCATTTTATTAGGATTTTTTTTATCTACGCAGAAAGAAACGTGTGAAGTTTCACACGCTTTGCCGCAGGTCTGTGTGTGTGTGTGTGTGTGTGTGTGTGTGAGTAATATAGCATGACTTTACATCTGTTCTGGCAGATGTTAAAAAAACAAAACAAAACACAGGACTCTTGTTAGACAGTATAGCTAACAGAATAACTAACATGAACAAACGGAAGCAGCATTCCTGAGCTGGATGAAAGCCAAGGAACAAGGACCGCCCTAGCCAGGGAATTCCACTCCCACACCCATGGCAAACAAAACTCAACGTCTGCTTCAATGAGAGTGTGTTGGTTAAATGAGAGTGTGTTGGTTAAATGAGAGTGTGTTGGTTAAATGAGAGTGTTTAGTGAAATCAGAATGTTTAGTTGATTGTTGAGTTGCTGAAAGCCATCGGCATTTGCACTGAACACACATTTGATCAAACGCAAGTGTGTGTTTTACACTGTGTGAGGGCTGTTAACACAGCTTCTATATACACACATGCACACACACACGCGCGCACATACACACACAAGCAAACACACATAGATACATGCACACACGCACACACACACACACACACACACACAGACATGTGGCCCAGCAGGGAGGACGGGTCTAAGGAGTCAACAGGCATCCAAGAACAGCAGGACATCACGAAAGAGAGAGAGAGAAAGAATCAACAGTGAAAATGACTCGAAAGGAGTGAGAAACACCAGTAAGGTTTCATCTCTCTCTCTCTCTCCAGCAGAAAGTACATCTCATTTTACAGACGCCCAGGGTCCCAGCATGGCTCTGGAAATACCACAGACAACGCCACCGACAACAGACACTGCTTTTCACTTCACGGTCTTACACACGGCTCTGGTCCAACAGTGCCCTTTAGACACCTCCGAAATGGACAGACCAGCCCAGCCCAGTCACCCTCTGTTAGACAGCAACTCTGGGCCAAGATGTCTGAGACACAACCAAAGGCTCAGATGCTTCAAAGTACCACCCCCCCCCCCCCCCCCCCCCCCCCCCCCCAAAAAAAAGAGAAAACAGAGGAGAGGAAATCTCACTCACTGCTGGCATTGTTCATCATATTTCATAAACACGCCCAAACCCATCAGATCAGAAACGAGAGAAAAAACTATATATATTCTCTACACGGTCTCACTCATCCTGGAAAGAAAGAGTAGATTAAAAAAACATTAAAGAGAGAGAGAGAGCATCGATTCTTCACACACTGCAGTTAAAGAGGTCAGAACCATTTATACACAGGCATCAGACACACTTACAGAAAACTCTTGGAAATTTTTTTCCTCTCTCTTTCTTACCGCTCTTCATTTTTTCATGAAAGTTCAACCTCCCACTGAGAACTATGGAGGGCAGGAGGCCCGGCACTGAGGAGTGGAGTGTCTACTGAGAGTGGAGACCTCTGGGATACTGGAGGACCATATGACTGTACCAACAGTCACTGTGGGCTATGAGTCAGTCACTGTGGCAAACTATTCTCAACTCAATCTTTGTCTATTAATTTCTTAATTATACTGAATTAAAGTATTTAATCTACTGACAGACAAACCAACAGGATGACATATAGATAGATAGATAGACAGACGGACGGACGGACGGACGGACGGACAGACAGACAGACAGACAGACAGACAGACAGATAGATAGATAGATAGATAGATAGATAGATAGATAGATAGATAGATAGATGGTTGGATGGATGGATGGATGGATGGATAGATAGATAGATAGATAGACAGACAGATAGATAGATGGATAGACAGATAGATAGACAGATAGATAGATAGATAGATAGATAGATAGATAGATAGATAGATAGATAGATAGATAGATAGATAGATAGTTTTGTCCAATGCTGTGCAGCCTCCAACAGTATTGAGTTGTTGTGATGTCATTAGCTGGGACGGTTACCAAGGCAGCATTCTAGAATAGATGTTTTAACATTCTACCATGGAAATCTATGGGATTCCCAAATGACCCTCCACTGTTTTGAAGTATCATTAAGAGACATAGTCGTGGGCGACTCCAGTGTGTTCTGAAGGTTCGTGTCCAGTCTGTCGAGTGTGAGTCTGACAGATGAAGGAGGAGATTCATTTGGAAGTACTCAGGCTAACTGTTAGGTCAGAGTGAACTCTATTCTGCTACTGACTGATACATTGGAACAGACAGTTTTTTTCAGTTCAAATATCATTTCTGTAAAAGAGATAAAGTGACATTTTTATAATTTTGCTGATGTTAAGTGCATAAACATCTCTGTCTGCCCTAGGCTAGTGAGTGTCCCGTGGTAACTGTGTATTTTAGTTTGAATAAATGAATTGAATTAATGAATAAAGTGTTGTTAGCATACCAGAGCTGACATGAATCCATCATATAGTCGTGGCTTTGACTGAGAATCAAACAAAAGTTTGTCAGTTCCTGCTCAGTTAAAATAATAGGCCAGAGGTTCCACTAAATTTCACAATGTTCCACAAAACATTTGACACGCCTGCATAAGCCACTCTGTGAGGAGTTACCCTGTGAGGAGTTACTCTGTGAGGACTTACACTGTGAGGAGTTAGATTGTGAGGAGTTACACTGTGAGGAGTTACTCGGTGAGGAGTTACTCTGTGAAGAATCAGTGTTGTCCGCACAGGAGTGAGGGAGTAGATTAAACACAGACAAGCTGGGTGTGACTCAGTTAAACACAGCGACAAACAGGACACCATAAGCTGATCCTCAGCGTTATAGGGATGTGGAAAGCCATGCAATTTAGTATGAAAATGGTCAAATGTGTAAAGTGTGATTTTTAAAGACGCGTCTTCTGTGAAGCACATCAGCTGATTATGAAGAACAGAGGAGAAGAATCAGGAAACACTCACTCGTAAACTTGTGTCTGTAAACATCGGCTGAGCAGAAAAACAAACTCCCTGTCAGGACCGTAGTCTATGGACAGAATCTCCTCCATGTCTCTGCAAATGAAGGAGAGTGAGTGAGGACACATTAACCCAGTCTGATTGGCTAATGTTACAGTCATATAATTGCACTAAGATTATAGGTATTGCAAATTACAAGAGATATCACACATTTAAGGTCCACACAGTGACTCTAAAAAACCCAAACTGACTATTTAAGGTTCACACACTGACTCTAAAAAACCCAAACTGACTATTTAAGGTTCACACACTGACTCTAAAAAAACCAAACTAACTATTTAAGGTTCACACACTGACTCTAAAAAACAGACTATTTAAGGTTCACACAATGACTCTAAAGAAAACCAAACTGACTATTTAAGATTCACACAATGACTCTAAAAAAACCAAACCGACTATTTAAGATCCACACATTGACTCTAAAAAACCCAAACTGACTATTTAAGGTCCACACAATGACTCTGAAAAACCCAAACTGACGGTGTAATATGAAAGGTGGTGCTGATGGATGTTTCTGAGAGTACGGCAGATGGGAGGAGACCACAGACAGATGGCTGAGCTGTATCACTGTCGGACTGAGGGTTCAGGGCAGTGGTTTTACTGGCTGATATCCACCGAACACTTAAGACTGTCTCACACAGCAGCACTGTCACATTCTCACAGTCAGGAGAATTTCGCCATCTGCTCACAAACTGCGCTAGTTGTCTCACACACACAGGTACGCACGCAGGCGCACACATGCACTCGCATGCGGGCACGCGCACATGCATATGTACACGCACAGACGCATACACAGTCACACACACATCTGCATGTATGCATGCATGCACATGCTCATACCCAAACACATACACATGTACACGCACCCTCATGCATGCACGCATGCACATACACATACACGCATGCACACATACACATACATACACATATACATGCACAAACACACACACACACACACACACACACACGTACAGAGGCAAGTACAAGCATGTTCAGGGTCAGAAAACAGCATGTGTGCATGTCTGTGTGTGTGTGTGTGTGTGTGTGTGTGTGTGTGTGTGTGTGCGCATGTGTGCATGTGTGTGTGTGTGTGTGTCTGAGTGTGTGTGTGTGTGTGTGTGAGTGTGTGTGTGTATGTGTGTATGTGTTTATTAGCTCAACCGATCACCTCTGTATTTCTCATTGGGTGTGCTCCTCCTTGTCAGAGATATTACTCATACAGACACACACACACTCACACTCACACACACACACACACACACACACACACACACACACACAGATTCTGTGGTGACCTTTCTCTTCGAGACGGCCCTGTGTCAGCCTTTTCCTCTGATCACTCAGTAATGAACAGAGAGCTGGTCTGGTCTTCAACCTACAGCATCCATCACCCCCCCCCTCCCTCCTCCCCACCCCCATAAACCCACCCCCCCCCCCCCCCCCCGCACTCCCAGCCCCCTCTCTCCCATACTCTATACAGACTACATCACACCAAATCAAAGTCTGTGAAGCATTTGCTTTAGAAACAAAAAACAGTAACAGATCACGGGCGTTTTAAATCAGTTCATGGTTTAAAAAAATAACAGGCTTGTAAGTGAGAGAATCTTTGATTTGCAGTTTCCTGTGGGTGCCAGGCTGAGGTGAATTTTCCACGTGTGAACAGAAAGCTCAAATATGCTAGAAAAAAAAACTCAGGGTGTTCGTAACGTAAGCAGAAACCACTGATGCATGCTGGGTAAGCAGCAGTTGCATTCATTTTAGCTCATTAAAATACGCTGAGGGTGTAACAGAGTGGAACTCATTAGCCCAGCCTCTCAGACACACTGACCGCACCCGCAATGCAAGGGCTATTTTAAGGCCCACTTACCTCACCACGCCTACTGTGAGAGTGTGTGTGTGCATGTGCGTGTGTGTGTGTGTGTGCGTGTGTGAGCATAAGTGTGTTTGTAAGTGTGTGGCAGGTGGAGTGGGGGGAAGAGCAAATGTCCTCTGGTCCTTTAAATGACACGGGAAAGGACGGACACACACACACACACACACACACACACACACACATATATGTATGCACACACACACACACACACACACACACACACACAAACCCACGCACACACACACACATATATATATATATGTATACACACACACACACACACATACACACATATACACATACATGTGCTTTTGGAGAAGAACTGTCCCAGTGAAAAGGCACAGCGGGCCATAGGCAGATGTGGGGTGAGATGTACCTGATCTCCATTTGAGCTGTTTCATAAGCTTCTTCCACTTTCTTCAACTCTGCCACAAACAACAAAGAAACAAAATATTCTTATTTACAACAGCAGCAACTACAACAACAACAACAACAACAATAATAATAATATTCATGGTAGTAGTAATAATAATAATAACAACAACAACAATAATAATAATCATGGTAATAATAATAACAACAACAATAATAATAATAATAATAATAATAATAAAAATAATAATAACAACAACAACAACAACAATAATAATAATCATGGTAATAATAATAACAACAACAACAATAATAATAATCATGGTAATAATAACAATAACAACAACAACAATAATAATAATAATCATGGTAATAATAAAAATAATAATAATAATAATAATTTTAAAAATAATAATAATAATAATCATGGTAATAATAATGATAATAATGATAATAATAATAATCATCATCATCATAATAATAATAATAAGAGGAAGAGGAGGAGAGAGGCAAAAACACATAAGAGGTAAAAACACATAAAGAAGTTGTGGGATGAAAAAGGTCGTTAGTATTTAGCAGTTTGTCTTAGTTTTTGCCTGCTGGTGAGACATTTTCTTTTGAGGATGAAACATAAAAAAAAAAAAGAATAACAACACAGGTTGCTATGGCGAGAATGGTTTACGAGTTCGTTTTTCTCAGCAGGAGATAAATTCTTCAGACCAAAGGAAACGGAGATGGTGTCTCCTGTTTCGACAAAGACTTTATCACATTAACACAGTAATGGAGCCGGGGGAGAAATGAAATAAATAAATAAATAAAAACGAACGCAATGAAGAGATGAGGGCAAATGAATTCCTAACACCATGTGTTGGTTACATTCTAATTTACAAGGTGTATAATTTAATTAAAATGATGTGGAAATATTTCCTCTGTGAAATAAACCACTCCACTGTCGGCAACGTGCAGACTGGTTATCATAAACATTCACACACCAGCAGTACAACCCAGTTACCACACATACCGATTTCTCAGACTGACCTCAGATCAGATTAACAAGTGTAACAATCATTGATATGATATGATATGATATGATATATGATATGATATATGATATATGATATATGATATGCTATATGATATGATATGATATGATATGATATGATATATGATGCAGCAGGACACAACAGGAGTGATGGATGAAGAATCAGTCAAACTGAGCAGAGAACGAGAAAAAAGAAAAGAGAGAAGAAAGGGAGAGAGAGGAGAGAGGGGGGAGATGGGTTTTAATTATGTGTGTTACATGTGTGTTGGTGATGGTGGTGGTGATGATGGCAGTGCCAGTCCAGAGGGTGGCAATGCCAGCCTTGCCAGGGCCCTTACACTCCGATCACCTTCAGGGCCCAAACACACACATACATCCCTCAGTCTCCACACACCTGTACAGAACTCAGTCTGCATGGACCTGTACGGCATATCAAATGCCAAAACCTATGGCCTGTCCTCACATGTTAGTGTGTGCATGTGTGTGTGTGTGTGTGAGAGGGAGAGAGAGAGAGAAAGAGAGTATTTTAGTATTTTTAGGACAGTACCTTCAAATACAGTAAATTGGGAAATTGGGTGTGCTAGCAGTAGATCTGTAAGGTCTCATGGTATCAGAACCAAGGAATAGCTGAATACACACACAGAGACCTCCTATAGGCAAGTCATCCATCCACATAAACAGGGCCCAGTGTAGAGGGCATACACAGGCCAGACAGGGGTGGGGTGAGAGGGAGGGAGAGAGAGAGAGCGACCAAAGGGGAACTGCTCTGGGGTTTTGATACGGTGCTGGTTTACAATGACATTGTTTGTAACCTCAGGACTAAAGGGTCAGTTATTTCTTCAACCAATAAAGCGGATAAAATAACCAAAAACCAGACACGAATGAGCTATGAAGTTACGGTATGAAGTCAGAATTACTCACAAGTGCACTGGTAAAAAATCAAGATGTTTTTGTTGAAAAAGAGTAAAAAGTGGATGGAGTTGAGGGAGAAAGTTGGTGCGGTCTATCAGTTTTCAACTGTAAGAATGTTCAGTTTAGCATCTGAAAATGAGCAATCTGACCCAATCTGAAAATGAGCAATCTGACCCAATCTGAAAATGACCAATCTGAGCCAATCTGAAAATGACCAATCTGAGCCAATCTGAGCCAATCTGAAAATCACCAATCTGACCCAATCTGAAAATGACCAATCTGAGCCAATCTGACCCAATCTGAAAATGACCAATCTGAGCCACAGAGTGGAATGCATCAAATCCCAACTACAGAGCTGACTAAAGGTGAATACATGACAGTAGCGATAAGATATAAAACTATTTATAACCTTTTAAAACATTTGAATATGCCAGATCCTGACGCGATCCATTCTCACTGTCTGTATCTATGTAAGGAGACCAAGGTTAGTCCTTATAAAGACAGTCACCTCACTCTGTGGAAAACTGCTCTGTCTGCAGAGGTGTTTTAAGGTCAGAACATGTTGGCAAAGAGATGAAAAGAAAAGAAAAGAAAAGAAAAGAAAAGAAAAGAAAAAAGATCAGTCAGAGGCTTGCTTCGGTTAATGGATGACAGGAACTGTCAGCAGAGACAACCTTGTAACAGTTTTGTAACCAAGTCTGTGATGCTTAAGAATGCAGCTGTTACACAACACAGTTAGACCTCTCCCTGTGTCTGACAACTCCCTCACCAACACAGTCAGACCTCTCCCTGTGTCTGACACCTCCCTCACCAACACAGTCAGACCTCTCACTGTGACTGACACCTCCCTCACCAACACAGTCAGACCTCTCACTGTGCCTGACACCTCCCTCACCAACACAGTTAGACCTCTCCCTGTGTCCGACACCTCCCTCACCAACACAGTTAGACCTCTCCCTGTGTCTGACACCTCCCTCACCAACACAGTTAGACCTCTCCCTGTGTTTGACACCTCCCTCACCAACACAGTTAGACCTCTCCCTGTGTCTGACACCTCCCTCACCAACACAGTTAGACCTCTCCCTGTGTCTGACATATAACTCACTAACAGTTATATACCTTCTCCTCCGTCTGACACCTCCCTAACCAAGCTTATTTTGACCTCAGTGACAACACCATAAATGATCCCTGGTTGGTGATTTGAAGGCAGTGAAAAGTGCTAACCTTAGAAAGAGCCACTCAATCAGTCTTTCAGCAGAAAGACACACTCCTCTCTCCCACACACAGAAGCACAAACACACTCCTCCCCCTCTCTCTCTCTCTGTCCTTCTCCTCTCATATGAGATACACACACAATCATAAAAGAGAACAGAGCTGGCTAACGCCTTCACTCCCCCTCTCCCTCTCTCTCTCCCCCTCTCCCTCTCTCTCTCTCTCGGTGGAGCAGACTAAACTATAGGTTTGACTGATGTCCTAATAAGATGTTTATGGCAGGTGGCTGAGCCAATGACACAGCTCTTTTCTGTTTACACACAAACAAGAGCAGCATGAGGAAAAACACACATACACACGCACACACGAGACCCTCTCGGATGCAAACCAGACACTGCCAAAAACGCACTACTGCTTCAGCAGCATGGACAGTGTTTAATTAAATCTGATAGACACATGCTACGTCTGTATGGCAGTGGCAAAGGGAGACAGAGGAGGTGCACTGACAGCAGCACGGTAGAGTTTGAGAGTACTGGCTGATACCAAGTGCAGATTCCAGTACTTACTGGGGAACTGGGGTCAGTTCTGGAGGATGAACAAAGCACTGTAGTTGCTCAAAGTTTCAGGTTTATTCAAGTTTATTTAGAACCCAACATCACTGTTTAAAGTCTCAACGGGCTTTACATGCCCACAACACAGGACGAAGAAAATATCTGTTATGTAATATGTTCTTCTTCTTCTTCTTATTATTATTATCATTATCATAATTAAACAGTCAGGCTAACTGATAATAAACAGTCGAGCTAACTGATAACAGTCAGGCTAACTGATAATAAACAGTCAGGCTAACGGATATTAAACAGTCAGGCTAACTGATATTAAACAGTCGAGCTAACTGACAATAAACAGTCTGGCTAACGGATAATAAAAAGTCAGGCTAACGGATAATAAACAGTCAGGCTAACTGATATTAAACAGTCGGGCTAACTGATAATAAACAGTCGGGCTAACGGATATTAAACAGTCAGGCTAAGTGATATTAAACTGTCGGGCTAACTGACAATAAACAGTCAGGCTAACGGATAATAAACAGTCAGGCTAACGGATGATAAACAGTCGGGCTAACGGATATTAAACAGTCGGGCTAACTGATAATAAAAAGTCTGGCTAACTGATAATAAACAGTCAGGCTAACGGATAATAAAAAGTCAGGCTGACTGATATTAAACAGTCTGGCTAACGGATATTAAACAGTCAGGCTAACTGATAATAAACAGTCTGGCTAACGGATAATAAACAGTCAGGCTAACTGATATTAAACAGTCGGGCTAACTGACAATAAACAGTCAGGCTAACGGATAATAAAAAGTCAGGCTAACTGATAATAAACATAGGGCAGCTGATCTAGCCTGGCTGGGTGAACATCCCTGGTTCGAATCCCTGAGCTGTAAAGCTCTTAATGTTCTTGTCCAGACTGACCCATAACTGTGTTGCTGGAGAACCTTTAACTCAAGGGCTCATCAACTGAACCTCACTGAACCCCACAGCAGAACATTGGGCCCAGGGAACCGCAGATTCCATCACATTTCTCAGCACCCACTCTGGAGATCCAAACATCAACCCTTCAGTTCTGGAGATCCAAACAAACACCAAGCCTTCAGTTCTGGAGATCCAAACAAACACCAACCCTTCAGTTCTGGGGATCCAAACACCAACCCTTCAGTTCTGGGGATCCAAACACCAACCCTTCAGTTCTGGGGATCCAAACACCAAAACCATTCAGTTCTAGAGATCCAAACATCAAGCCTTCGGTTCCCAGGCAGTCACAGTCATGTGGGAACTACCTCCCACCCGTGACAAACACAAACCTATGCACAGACAGAAACCTGCATGAAGGCAAACCCACTCCATCCAAACTTTTCTCCTCCAGTGACCACTACACTGGACCTCTGGGAGAATGTTGACCAAGGTGAACGCAGACTAGTTTGAAAGGGAACATTTTATCTCAAAAGCTGGGTCTCATGTTCTATTTGGAAGAGTCCAGAAAAAAGAAAATCCTGAGAAGCTGATGGGCAGAAGCCGTGGTGGGTGCTCCCCAAGGCACAGGGAGGGTTTTGCTATTACTGTTCTCCTTGTGCAGTGAAAATATGGAGCGTTTTCACTGTTAGCTGCCAAACGCTGATAGCAGCGGGGAGCTGAGGAATTCTATTTTATAACAGTGTTCCGGAGGATGCACGTGGCTAGAGCAGCGTCTCAGAGACTGACTGTCAGAGAAAGGTAACGGAATGAAACCAGGACTTAATTCTTCTCACACTGGTAGAGCAGGGTGAAAAAAAACCCATCTTTTTAATGTTATGTCTGCACCTACAAAAGCAACTTTAAAGAGGGCGTTTTCATGTTTCCCCACAGGCTGTGAGAATGAAGTTTGAAGACACTCACATTAGCTCTCATATTCAAGTTCTTTTTCAATTCCAGTGTCTCCCCCTGTATGCAGCCGTGAGAGTGCTAATTGTTAGCATACTGAAACTCTGCTATCACAGACGATTTAATACATCAAACCTTCATATATAGAGTGTGGTTTAAAGGCAAGAAGACAGTGTTGAAAAGGTTAAGGAACTTAGGTGAAGACTTTTTTCAGCACACGCATGGCAATTCTTTCTGTACGTCTTTAACAGTTAAAAACAGACACAGAGAAACACCTCAACTTTCCTCCAGCTACGAACTCACACTCAGCAGGAGGGGAAAAAAAACTCATGACTTACATGATAGATGAAGAGACGTGTGATTCTAAAAAGAGAAAGGGAGAGAAAAAGAGAAAACAAGGACAAGAAAAACAGAAGAGGCAGAGGGAGAAAAAGAAAGAGAAGGGCAGATGTATAAAAGGAGAACAGAGCAAGAGAGAGAGAGTGAGAGACAGAGAGAGAGAGAGAGACAGAGAGAGAGAGAGAGAGATGGATGTGAGAGAGGAAAAACAGACAGCCAGCGCTGGTGTGTAAGAGAGATGTTAGCGTCTTTTGTAACTGTGGACGTGGACATTTTGGTGTGCCTATGGTGTATCTGAGCGAGTGAAAGAAAGAGAGAGTGAAAGAGAAAGAGACAAACAGAGAGAGAAAGAGAGAGAGAGACAGAGAGAGAGAGAGAGAGACAGAGAGAGAGGGAGAGACAGAGAGACAGAGAGAGAGAGAGAGAGAAAGAGAGACAGAGAGAGAGAGAGAGAGAGAGAGAGAAAGAGAGAGAGAGAGACAGAGAGAGAGAGATGGCTTAAACATCATGTTGAACACACTCACTGCCTTGTTGAACCAATGTGACCGCGTGAGCCCAATTACATTTGAAGCACACATTGCTCTGGACGAGGTCAGAGGTCACACTGATTGCTGGCGGACTGCGACAGGGCAGGCAACCGTATGCTGAACCTTCCAGATAATTTCACAAACCGTTAATTAACAGCCCCCTGATGAGCTGCCATGCATTGGATACAACTGGCCAGGCCAGGGAAAAGCTGCAGATGATTGGCCTGCCCGGGGTAAAGCTGCATATGATTGGCTGGCCAAATGTAAAGGTGCGTGCGATTGGTCTGCCCAGTGTGAAGAGGGAGCGTAGATAACCGCTGGCTGTTTTGCTTTGAGAGCATAGCTAAGAGATTTGGCTTAAGACATGTCAGTGCAGTGTTTTTTATGGTTTGCAGAATAATTACAGCCACCATAACATTTCATCAGATAAAACAGTGAGAGAAAAAGAGACACCATCAAATCACTCCATGTGTTCCATCAGACCAACCTGTGGACTGAGGTTTATTTATCTTGTCTCTTGTCTTAATGTGTCTTAAGGTGTACATTTATCTTATCTCTGTTTTCTCACAGAGACCAAAACACTCTTTCCCACCTCCAGAGCTCCGACCTTCCCGGCGCTGCTCGATGTGAAATTGATCAGGAGTGGACAAGAATTTCTACCACTGATGTTCTGCGCCTGGATTAACTCAGACACATGTGTTGGGCTGGAAGCTTTGAAAAGCTGTATTATTCTCACAGATGAAAAGCAGAAGCTTGAGTTGTACAGAGCAGGTTTGCCATTGAAAAGCACGCAGCTTTGTATTTCAGAACCATGGACAGCAACACCATCTCCTAACTGTGCACTAAACCATAGCTGCAGTACCAGAGACAAGAGAGCTTTTAGTGACATGCTTAGATGTTTTTACAAGAAAGTCAGCACCATAGACAGAGTCAGTCTTACAGTAAACCAGGCTAGTGCTACACCATGCAGCACCATGGACAGCACCTCTTCAGCTACACTGCACCATGCAACCATTAAGGTGACTCATAAATTGCTTCTCTGACTGAGAATGTGCTGACACTGTGTGTGGAAACTGAGGTCAGACGACACAGCTATACAGGCTGGAGCAGGCATTGCTTTAATAAAATACTATTGTCTAACGCTACTGTCTACCATTTAACACTAAAACTCCATACACTGCACCATAGAGCTGAAGAAGCTTTGAGAAGTTACTGGCCTTCAGCAGACAGACAAACCGAGACCAGGGCTTCGTGTGGATCTGAATAAAACTCTTCTGGATACAGAAGGAGAGTTGACAAAGCCAGTGATAGTCTGAGGCAGAATCGTGTCCCTGTTTCCGTGGTGAAGTCATTGCTCATAGCATGATGCTACATGCTACGCTAACGGGTTGGGGTGGAGGGTGGTGGTTGGGGGGGGGGTTATCATGAGTGGCCTCCACAGCTGCACAGACTCCGTCAGTGACTCAGAGAGCCTTCTCTTTCACACACACACACCCCCAAGGCCAGGAAAGATCGACAGCCATCAAAAACTCCCACAGAGAAAAAGAGAGCGAAAAAGAGAGAAAGAGCCACTCCTGTGTTTCCCGCTAGCTGAATGAGGAAGAGAGAGAGAGTGAGAAAGAGAGAGAGCGTGTGTGTCATGCAGAGACGGAGAGATACAGGAGAAGAAGAGGAGAAAAAAAAAACCCTTGAGTCGAGCACTTGATTTAGAGAGGCAGCAGCTGCTTCTGCTGGGGTGAGAACCGCCCCCCCCCCCCCACACCCCCACCCAACCCCCACCCCCACCTCTCTTTCTCAGTTACACCCTTCTTTCTTCGACCTTCGTTTTTGGCATTGACACTGGTGGAGACCACGATAAGCCCTCTGGGTGTCAGATGTGTTCTGGAGTGTGTGTGTGCATCTTGTGTGTTATGTGTGCGCGTAATGGTGAGGGGGTAATGCTGGACATTGACTGCCAGCCTGACTCTAACCTTCCCTCAGGCATTCTGATCTTTACACACACACACACACACACACACACACACTTCATCGTTCCTCACACCACGTCTTCCTCATTAAGAGGAAAAAGGCTCAATGCTGTACCGTTCTCACGCGATGTTCGACAACGCCATCACACCCTCTCAACCGCAAGGGGCAAAATCAAACATCTTCACAGCATCATCAATGCAGTCATCACACAAGCTCAGACCTTCCCTGACCAGCACACACACAACACACACACACACACACATCACACCACATCACTCAATCAGAACTACAGCACAACACACACACATCTCTCACTCAGGACCAAATGACACTGAGCTTGTCTGACTGAATTCAAAGACAAACAGTACATCTGATACCAGTTTCGAGCATTTAACTGAGAGAGACGCGTGTTTAATGCACATACAGTGCATATGAATAGAAGGTGCAGATACACAAAGATGAAAAGATACCATTTTGCTCCTTGTGCTAATGAGTCTGCAGGACAAATCTATCAGACCTCGCTGCAGACCAGAGGCTGAAGAGCAGCTAAAAGGTGTCATCTCCAGGCTGTAAAAGTCTTTAAATAAATCTTGCCTCTAGAGGCAACATCACCAAAATAGCGTGGACACATGTCTCCCTCTCTCTCTCCCTCTCTCTCTCTCTCTCTCTCCCCCCTCAAACCCTAATGGCAATTATTTAGATGTCTGCCTGCTAATTATAATGGGAACTGACAGGTGCCTAAAAGCGTTGGAGAGGAGAGAGGCAGGCAGGATTGGACGTTGGCTGCTCACGGCCACACAGGAAGATTAATGGATCTGTTGTTGTCTCTGTCTCTGCTTCATGTCTGGCCGTGACACTTCGGGTCAGAACCGGGGTGGAGGGAGGCACGTGATGCTAGAGAGTTGGGACTGGTTTACTCGGGTTTTTGTCACCAGTTTGGGACGATGATGGGAACGCAAAGAAGACCAGCACTCTGAGTGGAGATGTGACCGCATTGACCAGTCTGTAGGCATGTAGGCTGGACTGTCAGAGAGTCAAGCTGAGGAGGTTGTTTTCAAATCTGAGGATCTTTCAATCTGTTTTTTTTTTTTAATCTCTCTTCCTTTTTTTCTTTCCGACTCCCAGCAAGAGGATTCTCTCCATCCAAAGAGATGTGCCTCCCTCATCCTCTCACATCTCCTTCACTCCTGTTCTAACCCCCAGTTTCATTTAGCTCAAATCAAATATAACAAGCCAACATAACCAAAGCCAGAGGGCCTGTCTCACTCACACACACACACACACACACACACACAGAGAGAGAGAGAGAGAGAGAGAAAGAGAGAGGGAAAGAGGGAGAGACATGCAGAGACAGAAGGAGAAAGATGGGGAGTTAGGGTAAAAGCATATATCAGGGCTTTAAACGGAGGCATGTGTCTAATGAATTATTCATAATCTCTGAATGAGAAGACTCCCTGGGCACAGCCTAGCTCCACCCCCGGGTAAGAGAGATGATTTCCACTGGTTAGTCTTACTGATGGAATCTACTGCCAGCAGCAAATGGAGGCATGTGTGTGTGTGTGTGTGTGTGGGACGCCCTGTGTGTGTTTACATCATTGTGTAAATATGTGTGCACATGCATCTAAAGCCTGGATTTCCTAAGAAAGTCAATAAAAATAAATAATAAAGAAATACACAAACATGGCGTTTCCTATTAGCGGCTGATGTGCTAAAGATGAAGTAGTAATCGATAAGAGCCCTGAACTCCTTCATTTCCATTAATCCTGGCGCTGTGAAAATGACGCCTGCTTGCCCTCTGCTCAGTCTGATCCTCATGTAGACCGACTGTAAGTAAAACCAGACAGGAAAATGATTCAGGAGAACTTTGAGTAAAGGCGAAGCAGCAGGTTTTCACACACACACACACACACACACACACACACACACACACACACACACACACTCACCGCTGAAACATCAGAGCCGCACAAAAGAGTGAACAGGACCAAAATGTGCCTGATAAGGTCGCAGCAGTTAAGAGAGTAGAGAGACTTATATTATTGTTTTAAATGATTCATAATGAAATGAATTATTGTAATAAGTTTGAGTACAGCGATGCGGTTGATACAGCAGGAGAAGCCGTTACGCCTGTCTCTTTTCCATAAGAGAAAAACTCTGAAATAAGTTACACCTGTAATAATTACCACCAGGCTCAGTCAATCCCAGCAAAAGCCTCTCTACACAACACATGCTCTGTCTCTTACCTCTCCTTTATTTAAAGAGAGACAGAGAGGGGGAGAGAGGGAGAGAGAGAGAGAGAGAGAGAGAGAGAGAGAGAGAGGGGGGAGAGAGGGAGAGAGGGGGAGAGAGGGAGAGAGAGAGAGAGAGAGAGAGAGAGAGGGGGAGAGAGAGAGAGAGAGAGACAGAGATTACACTTTGCCTAACACAAACACATCCCCAGATGGTTTAAATCTTTTCTGTGAGGCAGAGGAGTTGGGTGCCATTCGCACACAGCGAGGTGCGAGAGGAGAACACACACACACACACACACACACACACACTCCGGTGGAGGCGTACACACGTGCACACATATATATAAACCTTGGCAAAGACATACACAAAAAAACACTTTCGCACAGACGCAGACACATACGTAAAGACAGAAATACACACACACACACACACACACACACACACATCTGGTTGACTAAATCTTTGTTTCTATCTCATACACTCTCCCTGTTCCCTCAGTGGGAAGCTGGTGTTAGCATGCTAAACCACTCATCTCAGCCAACAGCACTCATCCAATCCGTGTCCTGAAGGCTGTGTTAAGGCAGCAGTGTGAAGGTGGAAAGTTGAGAAGATGAACAACTGGTAAATCTTTTCTTTAAAATTTCATTCAATACCTGTTTTCACCCTTCAGAGTCTACAGTGGACATGTAACCGTGGTAATGTTTGTGGATTGAAATCAGTCCTGTAGCTGGAGGAAACGCTTTGACAGGTGTAGTCACTCTGAGCCCTAATGATGTGGAACAGTGAGTTAATGAGTGTTAATTGTGAGGTTTTTTTAGACACTAACATGATATGACAGTCACATGACATACAGTACACACACACACTCAAACCCATAAACACAAACACACACACAAAACCACACTAACGCATACACCCACACACACCTACACAAACAAACACATACACCCACACACACATGCACGCACACACATGCACACACACACTTACACACACACACAAACACAAAAGCGTAAAAGCAGCATAAACACATGACCGTTCAACTGGCCTGAGGTGTGATGTTACACCCGTGCTAAATGTGTAACTGTGATTGAAATCTGGAAAACCTCTCCCTCTCCCTCTCTCTCTCTCACTCGGAGGGATTTTGTTGACACACTGATCTGTGTCATTGGCGTAGAGGAGACTATCTGAGACATGTCAGGAACGCCGTGTATCCGCGTTGTCCTTGGGAATGTGGAGTATGGGCAAATAAGAACATGTCCTCTCTGTTCTGCGACTGGGGACCAGAGCCGCATTCCCTGTCAAAGTCACTGTGCAAATAAAACTGTCTTTAAAACAAAAAAAAGGCCAGCTCTGTAGGCATGCTGTTCAAACACGGCACCAGCACAGAAACAAAGCATCACGTCCTCACCTGATACCTTACAATCCTCTCACAAATGTGTGTGTGTGTTTTTTTTATTTCAGCTCAGTTTCAGAGTGCTCAGATGGAAGCGTTCACTGGTGAGTGCGAACGCGGCCATATTAACTTGACAAAGAGTTATCCCTCTGGGTCACATCAGCTCTGTCTGGGATCACTTGTTTGTGTGACAGTCAATTACTTCATTACAAAGCCGTCTGTCTGTCAACTCTAACTAACAAAGAGATTTAGGTTCCACCACAGAACACTTCAATTTCATCACCTTTTTTCATGGGTGGGTACTAACCTTCTCAAAGATCTAAGAGAAACACACACACTCACACACACACTCACACACACACGCACAATCTGTGAAACAGCGCAGTATGACTGGGATGTTTGTAAATGGCGACTGTTTGCTGTCTAAGTCCTGTGCTAAACACCTTTGGAAGTCACTCACTGTTTACAAGCATGTGTTGCACTGACATTAACGGATGAAGAGTTACTGCTGTGGATCTTTCCAGTGAGACCTCAGACCAGAGCTGAGGCACACAGATGTAATGTGATCCTGTATCAGATACAGAAAGCTTACCATTAAAAGCACACAGCTTGATTGACACAACCTTTGGTTTATTACATGGCAAAAGTCAGCAGCACACACACACACACATACATACAAACTCTCTCTGACTGTGAAGGAGAGTGTAAGAGAACACAACTGACTCTGTTACAGGAGGAGGTAAAAACCCAACCAGCATCCAGAGTTAACATAAACAAGTGCGTGCACACACACACACACACACACACACACACACACACACACACAAGCATGCACGCACACACACACACTCACACACACACACACACACACGCATGCACGCACACACACACACTCACACACACACACACACACACGCATGCACGCACACACACACGCATGCACGCACGCACACACACACACACACACACACACACACACACACACACACACTGTGCTGTGTAATGTCTTTGGACAGCTTAATATTGGCACATCATTGTGTGCAGCCACTGTCAGTGAGGCACAACCACCAAAGGCACTATGGGATTGTGCATAATCCAATTACATTAGAGGGAAATGTGGCTCATTTAAGTCAGCTGAACAGGAGACAAGCCTGTAATGAAAACAGCCTAAGTGTTGTTGTCTAAAGGCTTGATTTTTTATGGATAAAATGCCATTTGCATGGCTGTGTGTGTAGCTGGCAGCAGATACACTCTCTCATACTAAAGAATCTTAG
>NC_044501.1:47385584-47390584 GCF_902362185.1 Chanos chanos | reverse complement strand
GTTATCTAAATGTTCCTGACATCGGCTCCTCTGTGACTCACTTTTTAGAGAGAAAAACAGTGGGAGGCCAACATGTCCATTAAGTATTAACACATACACTGTCACACACACAAACACACACACACACACACACACACACACACACACACACACATCAGTCACTTTGAGCCTCATCCCACTTCTGCTTCCTCCGAAAAGAAAAGTCATCTCTCTCTCTCTCTCTCGCTCTCTCTCTCTCCTCAGCACTGATACACTCTATATTTAAACACTGTCTCTCATCCCCCTCTCCTGTCTTCTAATGCAATAAATTCAGCGTGCTGGCATCCTGACGCCTGTAGAGTAAAGTGCCCTCCTTTTCAGCATGTTGACTATTCATGAGCGAATGTGTTTGCTACGTATGCACGTTTAAAAACCGTGCCGTTACTGCGCCGCCGTTCACACCTAACAAACAGAGGTGATTTCAAAAAAATGAATAAATAAATAAAAAAAACTGGCTTCCTCTGCTTTTCACACTTACGAATAAAACATGATCCTCTTCACACTCACGCTGAATTAGCCATTTTACCTAGTTAGGTTGAATTTCATCTACTATTAAAACCAAAGGAACAGTGAGCTGTAAAACACAGAGACAAATTAGCCGGGAACGCGCTGCTGCCGTTACGGCCGTTATCATCTCAGTTTATGGATGCGCTGCACCGTCTAACACTTTAAATGCAAATCCGTTCTGCAACAGCTGCTTTCAAATTAAAACAGGACATAAAAACTGCAAAGTTTGCGTCAATAAATCAACGAAACAGTTCAATAAAATCTCTAGAAAAACAATTTTTCCTTCTTCGTTCATTTATTTATTTATTCGTGTATTTATTTATTTATTTGTTTGTTTGTTTATTTATTTGGGAAGCTCACTGATGGTAGGAATGGTCTATTTGTGTTCCAGTCTCTGGTTGTGTTATTTGATTCAACAAAAGTGACGATCATACAGCGAAACCTGCAATACACTACTGCACTTTATTCCAAATGACCTTGCAATGTACAGTGTGTCATTTCTCACCACGCTGAGAGAGTTTAATGAAACATCCTTCATTCACGATAGTCCCAGTCAGAAACAGGATTAAGGAGCCGAACCTGACAGCGCTCTCTTCATACATGTCTGTGTTAGCACTGGAGACACACACCAACACAAAGACAGCAAAACCACCCATGACAGAGAGAGAGAGAGAGAGAGAGAGAGATAAAGCATACACTGCTCTGCAACAGGAGGAGCTATTAGCAGCACCTCTAGCTTCCACCGAACACAATTAGTGACGGCTTCACACAGGGCCTTTAGTCAGAGGGAAAAAGGTCATTTCTGACACTGCTATTAGCATCATCATTAGACGCCTTGCTTTATTTGGCCGTTTGGTTCGCCGTTCTCTCCTTGTCACAGCGGAAATAAAAAAAAAAAGAAAGAAAGAAAAAAGAAAAGATTTTTAAAAAAGCACACACACACACAATGGTAACATCAGCGGAGACCGGGTTTCAGGTGACAGAAGATATGGTCTGATGTATAAATATTAGATCATCAAATGCTATAAAAGCACCATGATGTGACTCATCGGTGTCTGCTCAGAGAGAAGAACAGACTGAGAGAGACAGGAAGAGGGGGAGAAAAAAAAAGAAAGAAAAAAATGATAGTGGACCACATGCACGGTGCCAGCACAAACGCTAATTAGCTTTGACCTCCAGCTAGCATGTCAACTGCTAGCGATCAGGGTGCTAAGAAAAGTGATAACGTTGATTTAGCAGGTTGTCGCGTCTTTTTGGATTTTCACTTTTGAGGATGACCGAGGATTGTGAAGAACATTACTGTTAGACTCTTAGGCATATCTGAGACAAAAATAAGAAAACAACAACAACAACAACCTCTGTAAATTTGCTCTGTACACAGAAATCTTTGCAAAACGAAAAACCGTTCCAGCAAAAACTTCAAAAAACCAAACCTGTAAGTGGAGCCTTAACAGTGAGTGGAGATTCTGTAACTGATGGTGTGTTAGTTGCTTAGACAAGTGCTGTGTCTGATAATATCAGTGCAGAGAGTGAATAGGGACAAGAGCGAACGGAAGCAGTTTATACTTTTAGTGGAGAAGGACTTGGCACTGGGTTGTTTTATGGGCATAAAGGGTGAGAGAAAAAAAAAACGCCTGAAAACGTCCTGTACCCAATCAGGAAACGCCAGCCTGTGCAGGTACAGTGAGTTCTCCGTTCCCTTAGGCTCGTTAGGCCCGGGTTTTGACAGCGTATGCACTGAGAGAGGATGTGGATAAACTTTAGAACAGGGTTCGCTACAGAAATAGCCTGGATAGGAAGGAGACTGAACATCACTTTGTACGGTTCCGAACGAACTTGCGCTTTTCCTCTGTTCTTTTCTGTTAAAGCTTAACAAGCTCTTCACCTCAGAGACCGACTGAATGCTGAGACTTTATTTCGGTTGTAAATGGGTATGATAACTAAATAAGACACAGTGTAGTCCTATGTGAATGGCTCTCCTGTTACATGGCTTTCCCAGCATACTCTTCACACATTAACACTGACTCAACGCTGAACTAAAAGTTTAATAGGCTTAATCGAGTTAGCACCTTTCATACTACAGTTTCTTCATGTTTATTGTAGAACAATAATTATGCAGTCATTTCTTGCGTGTCAATCCTGCAGCTAATTCAGTTCATTAACACAAATCCACTGCTGCGGTGACACAGTCACTGGGCTGCAGGAAAACAGGAAAACAAACACTTCTCCCAGTCTTCACCATTCAGACTGTACTTGTGTTCTATTGGAATAGAGTTACAGTGTTCTATTGAAATAGAGTTACAGCGTTCTACTTGAATACAGTTACAGTGTTCTGCTGGAATACAGCTCCAGTGTTCTATTGGAATAGTGTTACAGTGTTCTGTAGGAATTGTGTTACAATGTTCTACTGGAACAGACTTACAGCATTCTACTGGAATGGAGTTACAGTGTTTTACAGCATTCCATTGGAAAATAATTACAGAGCTCTATCTATCTATCTATCTATCTATCTATCTATCTATCTATCTATCCACCTTTTAGTCTATCTAGTGAACTGATGTATCGAATCCCAGAGAATCCAAACTTCGGTGTCTCGCCCACTGCACAGAGCTCTAGTGAATCTGCGGAGGTGCCTGAGGTGATTTCTTCAGGAGCCGGTAAAGAGACAGACAAAATATTCCTCTCCTCTTTCCAGGATGCCTCAGGTTAAAGGTCTGTTCATCCAAACACCTCCAACACGGCTGGAGTGGACCACACCCCCAACGCCCGAGGGCTCCATCTGACACCCTGGGGACCACTCTGCACCCCCTACTCCACCTTTTAGTCTGAACACAGCCCTGCACCCCCCCTACTCCACCTTTAAGTCTCAACACAGCCCTGCACCCACCCTACTCCACCTTTAAGTCTGAACACAGCCCTGCACCACCTACTCCACCTTTTAGTCTGAACTCAGCCCTGCACTCCCTACTCCACCTTTAAGTCTCAACACAGCCCTGTACCCCCCCTACTCCACCTTTAAGTCTGAACTCAGCCCTGCACCACCTACTCCACCTTTTAGTCTGAACTCAGCCCAGATGTTGTGAGGTCTCAGGGAGCCTGACTGCACGCAACAGTAAAAAACAAGACAAAAAAACAGACCATCCACCTCCACTACCAATGATATCGACGCAGCCCTGGCATCGAATGGCACCGCACTAACCCAGTTCAACACAAACAGAACGCTGGTACTGGGGAGAAAAAGTCCCCGTCAGAATGCAGGAGAACTTTTCACAGACATTGGCACATAGCAACTCTACACAGTATTAGTGTCAGTCTGGAACTTTCCAAGTGTGAAAAATCCACGTTTATGAGACAAGAGGAGTCTCGAAAACCACGCCGCACCAGGTCCGAAACACAGTGTTATGTCACTGTGCTACACACTACATGAAACCTCGTTACACTTTTTCCACCAATAAGAAGAAGAAATCACCACTCTAAAGGGGAGGACTTGACGGGTGGTGGGGGTGGGGTAGGGAGGGGGGGCTTTCACCACCTATTAGATCTCGACTTCCAGGTAAAATCAGCCTTCGCTCGGAAACCGTCAAACAACATAGCGAGAGTGGGTAGATAGATTCACAGTGAGGATCTGTCTCTCTCTCTCTCTCTCTTTCCCTCTCTCTCTCTCTCTCTCCTGATCTCCTGAAGGCCGTGAGGTCGTCTCATCGTCAAGTTAAATGCCAATGTAATTATTAGGCTCCAGAGACAGTAGCAGCGAGAGGGTGTCCCCACGGCTCTGCACCATATTACATTAATAAATGTCACCCTGCTATATGTGAGTGTGCGTGTGCGTGTGTGTGTGTCTCTGTGTCGGAGAGAGAGAATGTGTGTGTGGGATAGAGTGTGTGTGTGAGGGGGAGAATGGGTGACTCTGACACAACCAACAACACACACAGTACACAACACACACAATACACAGCACACACACACACAATACACAGCACACACACACAGTACACAACACACAACGCACACGCACACACGCACACACACACACACACTCACAAGCATGCACAGTGCACAACACACAACGCACATGCACGTGCACACACACACATGCACGCACAGTGCACAACACACAACGCACACGCACACAGAGTACACACACACACACACACACACAGAGTACACACACATACACACACACACAGAGTACAAACACACACACACAGAGTACACACACATACACACACACACAGAGTGCACAACGCACACGCACACAGAGTACACACACACACACACACACACACAGAGTACACACACATACACACACACACACAGAGTACACACACACAGAGTACACACACACACACACACAGAGTACACACACATACACACACACACAGAGTACACACACACACACACACAGAGTACACACACATACACACACACACAGAGTACAAACACACACACACAGA
>NC_044501.1:47368084-47378084 GCF_902362185.1 Chanos chanos | reverse complement strand
GAGACAGTGTGTGTGTGAGAGAGACGGTGTGTGTGTGAGAGAGACAGTGTGTATGTGTGAGAGAGAGAGACAGGGTGTGTGTAAGCCCGTGTGAGTGGGTACTGCAGGTTGGGCTGGATCCACTGTTTCAGCTGCTACCCAAGATCCTGCAGCAGCATCTCTGTATCACCCATAAATCTGAACAACCATCCAAAGCAGAGAGAGAGAGAGACGTGCGTATGTGAAATGAAGTGTGAATGTGACTTTCCATGCCTGGGAGGTGACCGGGGATTTGCTGCCATCTGCTGGTGGTCAGAGGAACAAGTCTGACACACTCTCCTCGATAGCAGTGGTTCTCAACCAGTGTGCCGTGAGGCAAAGTGAAGTGTGCCGTGGAATTTTGAGGAACCCAGTGCATTTTTATACAGGCTCATGAAACAGTATTTTTAAATACACCGATGACACTGCTTCTTAATTACAAACGTTTGTAGGCAGTCTGTTATTCACAGCTTCTACAAATTTTTTTGTCTAAATGGACTTTCGTCGCATTCTCGGTTTGATTATGGAAATAAATTAAGGTGCAGGGAAGAGGATTATTATTGTAGTGACCAGAGAGGGCGGTCACTTATGGCAAGTCATTTTAACATTTAATCGCTAGACTAGATATATATTGCAGATATCTGTAATTCAATTCTTCCTGGTCAAAGAGCACAGAGCCCAGCCAGCCGCCGTGACACTCACAGCATGTAAACGCAACTGTTCAAAAAGAGAGAGAGTGAGAGACTGAGACAGCGAGAGACGGGGATAGAGAGAGAGAGAGAGCGAGAGAGAGAGACAGAAAGAGAGAGAGAGAGCGAGAGAGAGAGACAGTGATAGAGAGAGCGCGAGAGAGAGACAGAGAGAGACCGAGAGACAGTGATAGAGAGAGAGAGACAGTGATAGAGAGAGAGAGACAGAGAGACAGACAGAGAGAGAGAGAGAGCATTCACACCTGTCCCACAGACTTTCATTGTTATAAAATGTGCAAAGGAGCCAGTGAGTATGGTGAACAGAGGGGAGGAGCCAGTGAGTATGGTGAACAGAGGGGGAGGAGCCAGTGAGTGTGGTGAACAGAGGGGGGGAGCCAGTGAGTGTGGTGAACAGAGGGGGAGGAGCCAGTGAGTGTGGTGAACAGAGGGGGAGGAGCCAGTGAGTATGGTGAACAGAGGGGAGGAGCCAGTGAGTGTGGTGAACAGAGGGGAGGAGCCAGTGAGTGTGGTGAACAGAGGGGTGTGCGTCTGATTGTTGAGCGTGGCTCTCCGCTGATGTATCCCTGTGGAAGATGCTTACACCCCAAAGGTCACCCCCCAGGAGTGTGACCTCTGACAGAGGAAGAGTAAAAGAAAACAGTAGGTGACCCTGGCCTAGAGGGTCAAGCTCTGTACGCAGTAATCTTACAGCCGAGCTCCAAATGGTCAAGGAGCGCTCCGGATTAAATTCAGCCTCTGGTCCCTCCCACTGTATCTCATATGAGGTCTGATCTATTACCTCAGATCTCATCAAGCATTTCACAGAGACTAAAAAAAAAACAAAAAAGAAACTTTGAGGAGAAATATGGGACCATTTTAATAAATTCTAAGAAATACCCAGAAACCAAAAGAGAAAAAAGCATAAACTGAAATCGAAAGTTTTATTAGTTTGAGTTTGATTTCCCTTTTCACTGAGAGACTGTTGCCCTTTGGCTCTGAATCTCTCCCTCTCTCTCTCTCTCACACACACACACACACACACACACATTCTCTCTCACACACTCACTCTCTCTCTCACACACACACACTCTCTCTCTCACACACACACTCTCTCTCTCTCTCTCTCTCATACACACACTCTCTCTCTCACACACACACGCACTTTTTCTTTCTCTCACACACTCACTCTCCCTCTCTCACACACTCTCTCTCTCTCACACACACACTCTCTCTCTCTCTGGCATTACCGCAGTCAGTGAGGCAGAAAGGGAATTTTCAGTTTGGCCTGAAAGAGCTTCCTCAGAGAAAGAAAACTAATAAAAAGGTGACAGAAAGAGCGAGAGAGAAAGAGCGAGAGAGAAAGTGTTACACAAGACGAGACATTAAAACTCAGTTCCTCTAAAGCCATGCCCGTCACTTCAGATTGTCCTGACAGCAGAATGAGAAGGAAACGTCCGGGCTTACTGCACCACGTCTGGACCAAATCAAAGGCACTGCTCACAACGTCTGCACAGACACACACAAAAACCAACAGCACACCAAGAAAGGATAGCTTACCTCTCAGTCAAACTATCAAAATGCCAGTGAAATTAGTTTGCATCGTATGTTGAGACTGATTTGTGTTTTTGTAGCTACTCTAAGGATGCATTAGTGGAATAAGAGGAGGGAAAAACAAACCAACAACAGTAAGGCTGTGAGTTTGATTCCTGAACACCAACTCACTGTCAGTGCTGCCTCCTCCAAGAGAACTGTACTCTAAGCCCTGAACTCTACATTCACTCCAGAGGCATGTGTGATCAGATCTAGACTCACTCCAGAGGCATGTGTGATCAGATCTAGATTCACTCCAGAGGCATGTGTGATCAGATCTAGATTCACTCCAGAGGCATGTGTGATCAGATCTAGACTCACTCCAGAGGCATGTGTAATCAGATCTAGATTCACTCCAGAGGCATGTGTAATCAGATCTAGATTCACTCCAGAGGCATGTGTGATCATATCTAGATTCACTCTAGAGGCATGTGTAATCGGATCTAGACTCACTCCAGAGGCATGTGTGATCAGATCTAGATTCACTCCAGAGGCATGTGTGATCAGATCTAGATTCACTCCAGAAACATGTGCTCTGCAGCAGGAAACGGCAGTCTTGTTCTATATGTGAGCAAGATGTTAAATAAATGAACATCTATATTGACCCAAATCAAGAGCCTTGTCAAGTACCACAACAATGAGCTAATTCAGGACCTGATATGACACGCCTCCATAACACAAGCACCAACGCAACAACAGAACAGTGATCAACACTCACAGTCATGACTGGTAGAGTTTGAGGAGTTTGGAGTGAGAAGAAAACAAACAGAAGACTGGCCACAGAGAACTATTTTGACTAAACAGGGTGTGAATGAGAGAGACTTTGTTATTCTTGAGTACATTCTGAAAACGTATTTGAAATACTGATGTTTCATGTACTGTTTTTCATTTTGTTTTTCATTTTATTTTAGTCACTGTGTTTAGCATGGAGTGCTCCGCGGTCTGTCAGGGCCCAGTGGTGAGTTTACACCACACTATGTGCCCCAGTTTATATTCCCACTAACGTAAATGACTTGTTAACAGTAATCACAGGCAACCTGTCTGACTCACATGCTTTACCGTCATTTGTCATGATAAATGCGTAAATGCATGTATTCATACTCATCCATATTCATCTGGGAGTGATTCACTCTTACCCTCCTCCTTTGTGATTGAGGGATGAACTCACTCCAAATGACCAGTGTTTCTCTCTCTCTCTCTCTCTCTCTCTCTCTGTCTGTTTTTTATTCAGCACGCAGCTGTGTCATGTGTGGATGGAGCAGGACTGTTCCAAAAAGAGAGGAATCAGTGAAATAAGCTGCTTTATCTCTGAATCTATTCTAATTTAAGAACTGTTACAGTGTATTGGAACTTGGCTAAAGGTTAAATATAAATCCATATTGCTCAGATGAACAGAACAGAGGAGAAAAACATCAATGATTTTGATTTTGAGTCTTACACACAGACAAACACACACTTCTCAAGGTGAAACGAAAACAAGCGTCCGGAACCCTACACACTTGCACATAAAAAAACACAAACAAAAAAAGCATATAGAATACGCTACATGCACACACCAACACAGACACACACGCACACACACCTGGCACATGTACACAAACACACACACACATGCGCTCAGAAACACACGCGCGCGCGCACACACACACACACACAGACATAATCATAAAAACTATTTTCCACCTCTAAATCACATCATACAGTAAAGTAACAGAAACTGAAGCTGCTATTTCACACACCACAGACTCAAATGCCAACAGGCATGCTATCACGTCCCAACGCTACCAAACAGATCTGCCTGAGGAGAAAATGAGAAAACGAGAGAACGAGGAGGGGGGGTTGGGGGTGGGGGGCACAACACTGGACATTTTGTTTACACAAAGACACTTTAATTTGAGCTGCTGATGGGAGAGACAGCAGTTAAAGCAAGAACAGACAGAGAGGTTGGCACGCAAACTCTGCTTGAAGGAAAATCATTTTTCTAAACAGCGCTCGCGTGGCTAGGAATTCAAATGAATGCGTCCAGACCCCTGAGAGAGAACGCGGGCGGAATGGTAACGTCTGCAGGGTGGGGGCGGAGCAGAAACATACAGTCATCTCACACTGAGCAGACAAATCCACGCATCTCATACACGCAGGCTGACCAGCAGAACCACACATCACAGAGCCAGACAGAAACGACATGAAACCTTGCACAATGTGTGTGTGTGTGTGTGTGTGTGTGTGTGTGTGTGTGCGTGTGTGTGTGTGTCCATCCCCTTATAACAAAACGACCACAGTGAAAAAAACCCAAACACACCATATACCATATGCATGGTTATTGTATTGTACACAGTGTCTGAGACAAAAGCCAAACTCCAGTCAAATTTCTCAGTGCTGAACTGTTCAGATGCAGGGGTCACTCACCCAGAGTTCTGCTTTGGACGGCTGGCCGACCTCTTGACCTTCCGCATCGCCGTGCTCGGGTCCGTCAGCGTTTACTCTGTCACACGACAAACAAGACAAAACACACCTGGAGACTCCGGGCCCGGGGTTTTTAAAGACACATTTTCCATTCCCATATCAATCTCTCCTAAAGCCTGGCTGACTGGCCGGCTGAACTGATATTTTAATAGTGGGTTTTTTTGTTGTTTGTTTGTCTGTTTGTTTGTTTGTTTGTTTGTTTTGTAAATCTAATGAACTGATCGAATGATCATCATTTTTTTAAAATGTCCATAAAAACACATTAAGATGTGACATAGTACTACGATGATCTTCACATTGACTGGGAGCCCAACTTCATGAACAAAATCTGTAATCGCTCTATTGAAAGACTGGTCTGTTTACATTAGAGGGAAAGCGACCTGTACGTAGGAAGGTACTGGTCTTGCACAGCAATTTAAATCTAACCCATGTCTTTATGGGCCATGGAAGGTGCTGGACTTCACTCAAACAGAACTCGTATCTAGACCGTGAAGTTCAGCTCTGCTTTGGCAGCTATCACCACGGAGAGATTCTCTCTTTATGTTTCCAAGCCGTGACTCAACCTCCTTTCTCTCTCTCTCTGAAAGAATGGAGACAACACAATTATCTTCATTATAATCAGAACCGGCTTCTTCGGAGAGTTCTCTTTCTTTTCAGAGACAAATCAAAGTTTTGCTGGCATTCTTCACTAATCAGCCGAGAAGAATGCCACGAACGCACATCGACACGCGAAAGCGACTTTTTGCATAAATGTAATTAGATTAGAATTAGCATAAAAGGGCAATTAGACGTTTTTTGTCTAATGGCTGAAACAAAAGATGCTTTTTTTTCTGATGTTTCGTGTTATTTGGAACAGCGACAATGTAGCTCGGTTCCTGCGAGGACCCATATTCAGCGCAAAACACATTAGCCAAAGTCTTCAAGACAATGAGGTATTGTCAGCACACCTCGCTGACTAGCACAAGTCGTTTGACAGTCTGAATACAGAGAGGGCCAACACGGTGATGCAGACTACACGGAGGTTGCAGCCGAGTCAGCCGCGTGCCACGCCTCTTACTCAAACACAAATGGGATCTGCATCATCTCCGTGGCAACACGCATTCCTATGACGGATTAACCGAGGGCGGCGGGCTAGCGTACAAACTAGCCGCGGTGGCAGATATTTCAGCTTAGCAATGAGTTTGTTTAATCCGCACGGCCAGCCCAGTGGTGACGGAGTGGACGTTTGCTGAATAATGTTTGGTTGCGGACGGCTCGGAAATGCAATAGCTCTGGGCCGCGCGATAACTGCTGCACAAGCGTTTTGCTGTGGCCATATGTTTTATTGCACGTTAGCATTAGCGCCACGTCCTCTAGCTCTCTCTCTCCCCCTCTCTCTCTCTCTTTTCCAATCTGCTCTGCTTGCTCCAGCATCTATTGATTCCCACCCGGCAAGCCAGAGCTCACTGACGATCCATTTTGCAAGCCCTGAGGAAATTTAAATATCTCTTTAGAAAGAAAACAGTGCCATTCTGCGCTAAGCCTGGACGAGGTTAAACACTGCTCACCGCAGCAAGTCAGACGTCTCAAAATGGCCTCCCAGGCAATAGATTATACAATGCCAACAAAGCAATAAATTGCCTCCTGATGGGAAGAGAAGAGGGATGATCCTGGTCGCTGTGGGCGAGGGAGGGGGGCGGGGGGGGCCTCTTTCGTTCTGACGGATGACACTCCGGTGGTAAGAGACCCAGAGGAAGGTGGCTTAAAGTATTCAGTTAGCATTTAATCACCATAAATCAAGCACTTTCTGCAAAGGACATGAAACTGTTTAAAAATAGCCCATCTGTACAAAGTTGGTGGCTGATTTTTTAAAACTTTTGTTTGACTTTAACTCCGCAGAAAACAGACACGTCTTCTTAGCGGCAAGAACTGTTGTGAAGCACACCTCTGGCTAATTGGCTCCAGACCTGACTCAGACTAGCCTGACGGGGGTAGCATTCTCTGTAACTGGCCTGCTCACAAGCACTGGGGTCAGCTGCTGACGTTTCATCGTGCAGTTTTGGGAGACTGTGGTTGTTGACAAAGCCAAAGAGAGATGAACAGAGGAATGGGCTAATAACCAGTGACGCAAACTGGAAGGCTAATTTAGCATTCTGTTCGACCTCCATCGCCGCTGAAGTAGCAAACGTCTCTCCAGAGATCTGCAGCCACTGGATCGTTAAACTGGGTTAAACTGGGAGGTTAAACTGGGAGGTTAAACTACACACAGAGAGACCACCCAGTCTGCTTGAAAATTTAAATCCACATTTTGACAAAACTGCAGGGAAGAGCAACAGACATAAAAGGGTAAGAGCTGAACATCTGGGAACTCAGAACTCATTTCCCCGATCCCTGAACCCAGACCCAAATCCTGATATTTCAGACGACACTACACACTAAAATAAATAAAAAAATAAATTAATTAAAAAAAATAAATAAATAAACTGACACATGAGCTTTCTGGATCCTTGAGCAAGGCACTTAACCCTAATGCTCCCCGGGTGCAGAGGAATGCTGCCTACTGCTCCTGCGTTCACTACTGTGTGTTGGATGGGTTAAATGCAGAGGACAAATTCACTGCTCACTGTTCACAGTGTGTGTGTGCAATCACTGAAACTTAAACTTAAACAGTAAACACTGACATATAGTGCATCTCTCATGCTAATGGCATGAAAACCATGTCCATCAGGAGCTTATTAATGTTTAGTAATAATTTACCTGACGTCCTGCTGGTCATACTCTGGGGTTGGCCTCTTATTCCTCTGACCCTCTGAGGAGAAAAGAACACATTTCACATTAAAACTGCACTAGGTTGATGATGGGTATTTACGATGCTGGGAGAAAACTGAGATGGAATCAGAATAAGCAAAGACACTATAGAGGCCACGAGCTGAAAACCAAAGTCTCAGCCATGGGTCCCTTTCATTTTTCTCTCTCTGTCTCTTTTTTCCACGGCGGACTGTACATCAGGCCTTTCAGTGCTGATTCTGAGGATCATGAGACGGGTTTAGAACGGGAGGAGAAGAGAGAGAGAGAGAGAGGGGGGTGAAAACGACTGAAAGGGTAATCAGGAGAGGGGCCTGCCACGCTGCAAGAAAGCCCTCGTATCTCTCTCTCTCTCTCTCTCTCTCCCTCGCTCTCTCTCTCTCCATCTCTGCATCAGGATTCAGACTGCAATCAGCGTGCTTTGTAAATGTGCATGCTCAATCCTGAGACTGGTTCTCTCAGGCCTAATGTTCTCCCTCAGGAAAGACTACAAAACACCAGCTCACATTCTAGTGGTTAGATAGATAGATAGATAGACAGACAGACAGACAGACAGACAGACAAATAGATAGATAGACAGATAGATAGATAGATAGATAGATAGATAGATAGATAGATAGATAGATAGATAGATAGATAGATAGATAGATAGATTCACTGTTACCTCTTATTCTACCAATATCAAAATAATAAATTCCATGATAATCATGATAACAATCTTAACTCAGATTTATGATGACTAGAATTGGACTTAATCTCCTCAGATTACCACAGACTAACTGTGACCGTACTGAGGACACAGACTGAGTGTGTGAAGGTTTGGGGGGGGGGGGGGGTTTGTGACAGTAAGGACATTTCTAATCACGTCGTCTCCTCTGTCTCTGTAACAGAACATGACCGTTACGCAGACACTGATCGTGAACTAGAGTCTGAAATAACCTGAATCACCGCATGAACCGTTCCTTTAAGGGTTCCCACATTCACAAAGTTTAGTGTTGTCTGCCCAAAATCCCCAAAGCCTGTCATAAACATCCTCTCTTAAACATAATCAAACACACGACGATATTTCCCGTCACCATACTGTGATGTCACACTCTCTAATCAGTGACTCAAACTCCCGCCATTTTAACTGAGGTCTCCAACAAGTCGCTCTGGTCCCAAATCATGACAGCAGTGTGTCACACAAATAAACAAATAAATAAATAAATGAGTAAGTAAACTAATAAATAAATAAATAAAGAGCAGTGTTTTAGCGGAGCTTTTTGCACCACTGACCCCTGGGAAACCACTCTGCCGTACCAGGGAGGCTTCGTATTTCCCTCAGAGAGACGACACTTAAACGGTCAAGCACGGGTCAGAGTGACGTTCATGGAAAAGGGGAAATAAAACCTGAGAACGACAGTACATAACCAGTTAAGAACTGGTCATTACGGAGGGGAAAACTCTGTGTGAAGGTCACAAAGAGAAAAGGCCAAAGATTCAGTGACTGAGCATTCTCACTGTACTGACTAGTCTAGAGAAGGGTCAGCCGTGGGGTGAAGGGTCAGCTGAAGGGTCACTGAGGGGTGATGAGAGGAGAAACAGCGGTTATCTGTGTTCTGTCTGTCAGTCTCTTCCAGGTCAGTGTTTTCTCACGCTTAAACTGACTGGAGCATCACATTAACTAAGTCCCAAATGTGTGTCCGTGAGAGTCAACAGGAGTCTGTGCAAAGACTGGCATGTACTAAGGGTTTTACAGTCTGGGCTGAACTTGTCTGACAAGCACTTCACATTAATGACTGTTAAATAACACTGCCCAGTCTATGCCCAGCACAGCCTATGATCTGCAGGTAGAGTACAGCATCCAAAAGAGGATAGAGAAGAGAGAGAGAGAGAGAGAGAGATAGAGAAAGAGATGGAAACCAGAGAGGTAGAGACAGAAGAGATAGATACAGACACAGCAGATAGGGAGAGGTGAAGCAGAGACAGAAAGAGAGAGAGAAATAGAGAGTGTTTGTTCTGTCGTGTCAGAAGTGTTGACAACAACAACATTAGGCATGTCTTCCCAGCCCAGGCCTGAGCCTACAGGACAGGAAAAGAAAAAAAAAGAAGAGAACTCCAGATGAGCTGATGTCAGCGTTTGCTTACAGTCAGACACGGATTTATTTTCCCCCTCAACCAAGTTTCACTTCTGAGGCAAAATGACAAGACGGCAGTCAATCAACCTGGGGATACATTAGCAAAATGACATCAAATATTCAATCAGGACTAAAAACGTTCAGAGGAAATGAATTTTACTGCCAGCAAACCTCTCCGCAGAGCCTTTCAATCAACGCCGACGAAATAAATACACACACACACACGCGGTCCTATCATCAACTCCACAGCAAAACAGCAGACAGCAGACAATAACAATAAAAAGTTAAAGTTAAAGTGTGTTTGTGCAGCGCGGCTGATTTACGGGCGTGGGGACGTCA
>NC_044501.1:47348084-47360584 GCF_902362185.1 Chanos chanos | reverse complement strand
TGAACAAATGGGAATGATCTCAAAGTTTACACTTTATACACTTTTCCCTAGCCTTAAATGACTTCTCAGGTTGGTCTGCTCCCGCATTACGCTTCAAGACAGTTCAGGAAAAGCCTAACTCTGAAAAGTCATTTAGACTTAAGACAAGGAGGCTGAGACGTCTCTTCTTGTGCCAACGCTCTCTCGAGGCTCACTATAATGAAGATGTGTAGCGTGGGACAGGCACCGTTATGCGCCTCCCCTGCAATGATGAGTTAAACTGAGTTCATATTTCTCTTAGGCGCTACAGCTGTGTCCCATCTCTGGACTATCAAACTACAGCCCAGGTTACAAATAACCGTGTGTGTTGGAATGCAAGTAAAAATGGGGGTAACAAACCACTTGATTTCACCAAAAAGGCAACAAGTGTTTTTTTTTTAAATCCTCCGCTGTAAAACTGCTGGAAACCCGTCTTTACACACCATCAGCACCAGCGCGCTACAAGCCAAGAGTCGCGTCACCTCTCACCCAGCTTGTGTTAGTCAATGTTCAGAAAACAGGGACATGACAAGAGCACGAGGCTCATTACAAGCCTGACTGCAACTGTTAGCAAAGCAATACACGGACTTTTTCACCCACCCAACAGCCCAATAATCACTACAAGAACCTGCTGAGTGGATGCTTTCCAAGAAGCAACACACTGGAGACTAAACTAGCTCAGCAAACTGCCGAACGGGGACTCTGCTCTAAAAGCTTTAAATGTCAGACAAGCTATCGACCTTCCGAGAGCAGCGAAGCTTCCTCCGATACGTCCCTGGACGGCCCCTGTGCTCCAGTAAACACCTAATGCATTTACAAAGGTGAACGACCCTCAAGCCACACTGGACAAATTATCTACGCATGCTGACACTGCACTGTTAGATCCTGTTACATGTTTGGCCGAACAAGCACTTTTCAAAATGTCACCTGGCGGAGCGAATATTGGATGAACAACTATGCTGTTTGGTTTTCCAAATGTAGCGTACCACAAACACAAACTCGACTTCCTACCAGGCATCCGAACGAATTATTGGATTCCAATTTGTTTACGGAAACTGTCTGTGGACTGGCGAACAAAGCGGGTGGAAAAGGTTACAGTGACAGAACAGTCATCGGTTAGCTCACCTGGTTCATCAGAGCCATCGGCGCAGTCACAGTAATCGTCATTAACTTGGTCAAAGGGGATCAATTTGGAGCCATCGATGCAGAGAAACGATTGTCTCTCCCTGTAAAATCTTTTATCTGCAAAGCCCAGAGATATAATTGATAGTTTGATATTGACGGCAGAATGAATTTTGTAAATTTAATGAAACAGCACCGTTTTGATTGTAACTGACTTACTTAACTGCGTTTATTTGGCATTAATTTCGTGGTCGATAATGTAACATGCCTCATTCTTCTGTTATGAGAGCCCGCGAACTGACATTTAAAAAAAAACGTTACACTTACATGACATAGAAATTCCTCGGATTTTCCTGGTATCCACGAATTCTGCAGACCAAATGATTAGAGCTATAACGGTGTGAAATTGCATGACACGTCTGAGAGATAGCACAGTTATCCTTTCAAACAGCCTTATAACTGTCACATTGTCGACTCTAGAGTCGTAGTCTGTGAATGAATGGACGTGTCGATATTTAGTGAAGATGACCAAGTGATTTTTACAGAAACTTTTCCAAATAAAGTTACGAGGAAAAACGATAAATAAATGCTTTATCAGAAAACAGGTTCCCAGGAGCTCTATACACTCGTGTTTGAGTATCCTTCCTGAAACAAAAGCACGTGACAGCTACTCTGCTTTTCATTGGATGGTTTGGGTGCTCACGACTCACGCCGTATTCTACGCGGGATGCTCTCTCTGTAAATTTTAATACGGGCATGCTAGTTCTGTCATCCAGAATTAAAGCTTCGTTTGCATTCATCGTGTGTAACTTTTCTTTGTTTGATCCCTTACATGTGACGTGCAAAAGTTTTGTTCAAGAGAAACGTGTGAATATCTCGCTAGAGCGTTGTCTTTATTGTCAAAGTAAGGCAGATGTAATGTTCACTGTACCTTTCCTCTTTCTGAGAAATTTAGCATGGTTCCCAAGTGTGTATGAATCAGTGTGGACTTTAAAACTGATATTCTTCATTCTGATGCATACCTTGTGTTTGCTAGTTAATGTGAACATCCTTAAAACCTTTAAATCGCTTACCTTTTACAGAACGCTTCAATAAGAGGGAAAAGATGTAAAATTGCATATTGCGTCACGCTCTTTGATAAAGATTTGGGTTTTGATAACTAGTATCGTATCCGATTCCATTGTATTGGATGACGTTCTTTTCTGAAACCTCGTGAGACATGCGGCGAATTTCTCCCTCACATTTCTCGCTCTGCACGTATGCAGTATGAAACGTGTCTTCAAGTAAAAGAAACGTTTTACTTCTATTCTGCCCTCTCATCTTTCCAACGACAGATCTGGGAAGTAAATCAAAGAGAAAACAACAGTTCACTTTGCCGTCAGGCCAAAGTGAGGACAATGTTTTTTTTCGTCCCACGCATTAAATATTATTTTCTGTGATTTGATGATGCCAACTAGCGACATTTTCTGTACCTCTTTAAAGTTTTGAAGATGTGAGACTCGCGCTGAAGTAAGAAAGTGGGATGGTTATATCATCTAAGGCAATATTGCATAGCGCTGCTAATATAGAGCGTGTCTGATGTATCTTTACTCCATAGCAACCACAGTTCAAAGCCCTATATGTATGTGTATGTCTGTGTGCATGTGTCCGTGCGTACGTGCTACCACACATAGTGTGTCACAGATATATTTGTATGAGTGCACGTACAGTTCCTTTATCTTGGGAATTAGAAACGCAACAACATGTAGTTTAATCATTCAACACAAGAATTATTAAGTATCTGGACAAAGTACCTTAAGCCGTGTGAAAACTCGTATATTGTATAATTTGACTGTGGACTTGGTTTGCATACAGATCATGTTGCTAAGGGAGACGAGAACCTCAATGCCCTCCCTTCACACACACACACACGCACGCACTTAACCACTTCACTCGGCTGTGAAAATGTATCGGTAAATTGATACATTTAAGTCATAATGTGCGCATTCAGAGGAGTCCGTCCCCACCAAGCTCAAAATATGTTTCACTTACCATCAAAATGGTTTGAACTTCTGCTGCGTAAACTGACGTAGTCGAGAAATTTGCTTTGGCGAGTTGACTCCAGGCTAACCAAAAGACCATTCATCACATTTAGAGTTGGTTCGGAACATACTGGCGTTTGTCCGGCAGTTATCATACTGAGAATTAAGTTCTCAAAGGGTTATTTGTCCATTTTCTGTTTTCATAGGCAACTCTTCGCAGTCATATCTCAGTCTCTCGCTATACTCAGTTGTTGTGGTTTCTTCAGTCAGAATATTTGTAATATAACTGCGTTACACTTACGAATACGCATATGTTTATATAAGCTATGTAATCAAAGTTCTGATTTATATTTGTTCTCGGTATAGTAAGACAAGGGACTAAGTTTTCAACTTGGGAGTTTTATTCATACAGAGCAATTCTTAGTAAAACATACAATATACAGATTGCAGTAGGCTATATTTAACAACAGGTTCTGAAATACAAAAATATAAAATGCAGATTTTATGCATCGAAACAGTACTAACATCAATATCAAAACGAAGACATTTTAATAATTTCAACAAAAAAAACCCATAAAAAAAACAGATTACTAAAGATGAGCATTTTTAAAATGATTTTAAAGCCGGTAGTAGTTTGGGGAGAATGCACTCAATCATTTGTCGTTGCTAAGACGGGAGAAGAGGCCAGTGTTGCTAAAGGAGTCTTTGGATTGTACGTAGGGGAAGTCACGGATCATGCCGGGGAAGGGGTAGTCTACGGTCGGCCGCAGGGGTAGGCCTGGCAGGAGCCCTGGAGTCAGGTATGGTGATATGAAACTCGGTAGCGCGCCGGAGGTCGAATAAGCCAAACGCAAAGGGTTTATACCAAAACGAGAATTCAATCCATACGCACTTTCGCTCACCATGGTGTTGGCAGATGTTGTTTGCAAGGGAGAGAAAGCTGATTTGGCATTCAGAGTGCCAACAGGCGAGCCTGCCAGGCAGATAGTGGTAGGTCGTGAGGTCGCGGTGGTTTCGGACACGGGTATAACCAAGTCATTAGAGTTCTTGTTTTCTTTAGAAGTAAGAACTAGTTCAATAGCTTTCACAATGTCGCCCATGCAGGTCCTCAGAACCGATTCCAGAGTGTCCCTTTTCAGATGAGGGAAAATTTTGATCAAGACTTCGATCGGGTCTCGGTCTTTGCTGGTGGTGGCAGGACCTTTAAGGTCAACAAGAGAGTAGTCCTTTGGTTTCTCCGACTCACTGCCCGACTCCAGATCCGAGGATGACATCGACCTTGGACTTAAGGTGTGATCGGACATTTGGTCGAACCCGGGGGACTGGTTGCCACTCGCTTTGTTGAACTCTCCGTGGTTCTTATCCCGTGCGAACACGGTGTCGTTTTTCCCCGTCGGAGACGTTAAACACTGCGCGTGGTGCGCAAACAGAGGTCGGCCCAGAAATCCGTTATAAATGTTGTATTTGTTCAGTTTCTCTTCTGAAAAAAAAGAAAAAAGAACATCATAAGTATACATACGTATACAGAAAACGGGAATATATCATTCCTTAGTCGCTGGTCTTAGAATAGAATAGAATAGAATAGAATATGCAAATAGCAAAATATCAACTGCTCGAATAGAACGCTTTTTCTTAGCCTTTAAAATTCCAATATCTAATGTTAGGTAGAACATATAAATATCACAGCCTACCCTCTCCATTCCGCTCTTCATTGCCGAACACATCCGAGTTCATACTTCCCGAACTGTGTCTCGGGTTGGTTAGAGCCATCTCGGTTTCAGACGGTCCAGTCCCGGGGTACATGAGCCCCAACTCCCGGGCCTCGCTCTCCTCTTGCGCCTGTTGCCTCCGCAAAGCCACCTGTGCCGCCATAACTCTCTGTCTCTCGGCAATCAGTGTACACTTTGCGCACACACAGTCTCTCCAACGACAGAAGCGCTTGTGTCCTTTTAAAGCGGACACGACACCGTGGTTTCTGCACCTCGCGCATTTCGGGGTTCTGGGGTAGCCCCTCTCCAGTGTCGGAGTGCAAACTGCAGCGGCCGCGGCGCGTAGGAAGAGAGGTGGAGGACGCAGAAGAGATGCAGGCACCTGCAGCGCTCCGACGGACAGAGGCGAGGGTGTATGACCAGGCAAAGTCAGCTGTCTGTTGCTATCCATTTTAGCTATGCGCGCCGCGGTGCTCCGAAAGTCCTGCGCGCTTCCAAAGTTGTCCACACTTCGTTAGCTCAGTGAATCGCTAAAACTGAGTCCTCTCCCTTAAGTGCGGGAGGTTTTAAGGGCGTGAGCCCGCAGGTGGTTTAGAGTGAAACAGTATACCTAGACACTCCCCTTAACGCTGAGTGTGTATTCTCTTTACCAGAGTGGCCATTCAACAGATTAAAGCCACTTCAAGAAAACAATAGTAATGCAACAGGTTTCGTGCCTTAAGCAAGTTGGACTGTGTTCAAAAAATAAGTTTATCACTGTAAAAGTTCCACAGTCTCTTAAAAGGGAAAAACAAAACAGGATTATCTCACTTAATGCACACACTTCATGACTTGCCTGTTTTATGTACTTTTGACACTCAAGAGCCAAGGTATATACCTACGTCAGATGACAGTAGGGATAATTATGAGCTAGGCCTACACTGTATTTTAGGCAGAGAAATATATTTCCATTTGATTAATTCATGGTAAGATCAAATTTACTTTACTAGTGCCACTAACGTAATGTTTGTAGTCTGGTCAACATGTGGTTTCAAACTTAACACCACGTGGCGCTGCAAAATAATTTGCGTGAAAACATTCTCACTGAACATTTTAAAATATATTTTAAATGTAACTGTCTGAATTTAAATCTCAGTATACTATACTTAATATGTTTCTGGCTTTGGACCCTCATACTAGACCGTAAACACGAGTTATTGGTTAACGCAACAGAGTCCTTTGAGCTACCCCTTGACATGGGAAAACCACGGTGTTAATTAAGTCGAACTAATTGTTCTGTTGTCTAAAATTAACACAACAACGGACCATCTGTGAGGAAATAATCATGATATTGTTTCTTTTGTGTGGCTGTTAATAGAACATTTGTCAGCAGAACGGATCGGGTTTCACTTGGCGGTTTGCCTGAAGTCCTGACATCAGTAAAAGATAGAGTGGCTAAGAGACGGGGTGCCTCACAGTAAGAACATGCGCGTGTACCTACGCGCAAAGGCGGTGGGGTTGGGGGGGGGGGGGGGGGTTGAGAGCAGGAAGAGATGCACAGTTAGGCATCACTAAAAAGCTTGTTCATAAATAGTTACATTATTTTCCGGAATAGCCGGTGACAAATATCATACCGAGACCGTAGTTTACCCATTAATCTGAATCATAGCGGGTCTCAAAACGATAGGGGAAATCTTTGGGCATTCTGTCATTTTTATTTTTATTATAATTATTCTGTGTGATAAAACACAAACACACACATGCAATGTGTCTGTAATAGCTCCCTGTGGAATCGTCACAGCATTTGCTAATGAATAATGAATGGAAGATAGAGGCATAATAGGACCGCTACAAAACCTCCAGGCGCACATCCAGCGACACATGGTCCTGCGTCGCCTAATGACGGTTCCCACAGGTGTGAGACGACAGGCTGACGGAAAGCTGCATGGCTGGCGGATCCTTCGGGTCCTTCCAGAGGGAGAAAACGCAGACTTGTACTTCCAGGGAGTATCTGTGGATAAGTTTTGTGCTTTAGTACCGGGGAATTTTAAAAAACTCTAATTTAGCGTCATGGCAGTGCAGGGCGTGCATGACGTGCTCATAGGGTCCTCCACTGTTGTGTTACAGGTGGAACATTATTGCGTGTGTATGCACCGAACTACAGGGCTACTGGGCTCCTGTGTAGGTACACTTCCCTTTTTTTCCACATTGTTAACCCTCACTGGTAATTTTTGGAAACCAACAGACAAATTCATAAATTCTGTCACTACACAATAAGACAATGGGAGAGGAAGCCAAAAAAAGTGGAGAAAAAAAATATAATGCAGGTATTTTGTCCACTGAAAAATAGTCATTGTTTGGCTGAGCCAAGAAAAATTACTTTATTAGTCACAGCGGACTAGCTAAAAAAACAAAAACAAAACATAGATAAAAAATCATGTTGAGTTCATGGAGTCAGTGCACACAATCAGTTCACAGCAGAACTCACAGCAGAACTCACAGCAGAACTCACAGCAGAACTCACAGCAGAACTCACAAGGACATCTTTCAGTTTGTACAAAGCACACACAGCTGGTCCAAATTCATCTTTCTTTAAACAAATACTCCTTATGACTGTTTTTCATCTCTCGCTCTCTCTCTCTCTCTCTCTCTCTCTCTCTCTCTCTCTCTCTCTCTCCATCTTTTCATTAATGTCCCAATCACTTCTTCCATCTTTCCAGCTTCTGGTTGGCCTTGTATGACTGAGGCGATCTATCTATTCATGCATCTATCCATCCATTCATCCATCCATCCAGCCTTGTTTTTCTTAAAAACCTTATCAGACAGCCAAACATCTGTCAGCGTTGCTTCCAACCATGCCAGGTCACAGCTTTGGGAAAAATTAATATACACGTTACACACAACGAAAGTGAGATTCAGCCAAAGCAGCCAGTGAGTTAAAGTAATAAAAAAAAAAACCCCGCACATATACATTACACACACATTGGAAGAGAGATTTAGTCAAACGAGACAGTGAGTTAAAGCGAAAGCAAACGGGATCATTCGCAGCCTGACGGCCGTCCAACCCCAGTTCCAGCCACCAGCCCAGTTCATCCTGCAGGTGGAGGACAGAGAAAGGAGGGATGGATTTAAATAAAAAAAAAAGACAAAAGACATGTGGAGGAGCTTTGCTTTATCATTTCATCCATTGGGCAGAGGACTACATGTTCACGTCGGCCTCAGTCCTGCAGCCTTCTGACTCTGCTCTACACTCCTTTTGTTTAACTGCAAAAACTGAGTCTTCGTTATGGTTGGCAGGCGATGCACCACTATGACAAGCTGGAGGTGTGTGTGTGTGTGTGTGTGTGTGTGTGCGTGCGTGTGTGTGTGTTGTCTTTTGTCCTCCTGTAAGAGGTTGCTTGTTTCATCAGATTACAATCTTCTCCTCAGTGGGCTTGCTAAAACAGAGCTTTGGGATTCACACCCAAATTCACCAGATAAGGAAAAATTCATTTTGACGTTCACAACCACACTTGGAATGATAACACAGGTTCAAATCCTTCTGGAGCAACACCGCACGCTGATTTTCAGCATCTTTTATCATGGGCAATATCTATTTGCCTACACAAGTTCCCAGTAACATGAGCAGTGATCAGCCAAAGTATCTCAAATAGAACTACAGACTTCTCACCCCCCCCCCCCCCCCCCCCCCCCCCCCGCCCCAACATATATGATTTTAATGCATCCACACAGATCTTTAGAGCACACAGGCTGGGCTCAGGGTTACCGGGGAGGCGCAGGACGACAGCGATGGGAGGTAATATGAGTGTGAGTGGATTATTATGGGGGGAGGAGGAGGGGGAGGGGGGTGTCTTGGTGAGAGATGTGAATGGATTACGGGGGGGTTTGTTAGTGACAGATGTGGGCGGACAGTGTTGAACTGTGTCCTCGTAATTCAGCATGGGTTAGATAACAAGTCCCATCAGGAACCTCTAACTGATCGCTTATCTAAGAGAGAGATAGAGAGAGAGAGAGAGGGAGAGAGTGAGAGAGAGAGAGAGAGAGAGAGAAAGAGGGAGAGGGAGAGGGAGAGAGACAGAGAGAGAGAGAGAGAGAGAGAGAGTCAGTGAGAGAGGGAGAGAGAGAGAGAGAGAGAGAGTCAGTGAGAGAGGGAGAGAGAGAGAGAGAGAGGGAGAGAGAGTGAGAGAATGAGAGAGAGAGAGAGAGAGATTCCTTTATCACCTTATAATTTGATCACTCTCCTTTCTCAATGAGAGCAACTCTGTGTGTGTGTGTGTGTGTGTAAAATGAGTAAAATGGTAAGAATTTTTCTATAGGGATTGTGTCTTTACCTTTAGCAGTTGCCATAGCACCAGACTCTGCAGCTTGTGCAGGTCAGATAAGCCGCATTGACATTATGGATAAGGTGAATGAACTGGCTATGAGTTTCAATACCTTAAATCCATTAGTTCTCTCACAGTCACTACATCTCTCAATCACACGGCATTCCATCCAGTGGCCTGCTTTTCTCTGTGTGAAGTTCTGCATTGTCTTGTCTGAGAGCATGTCTGGCAAGTGTTTCAGTAAATACGATAAAAACATCCTCAAACAGAACACGGTCACTGAGTGATCCTTTTAAAAACACCACTTATGCCATTAGCTTCCAGCTGACCTGAATCAGTCAAGAGTCTCAATGCTCTCTCTCTCTGCCCCCTCCCCTTCTCTCCTCTATCTCTGGTTCTCTGTCATTCTCCCTCTCTCTCTCTCGCTCTCGCTCTCTCTCTCTCTATCTCTCCCCCTGTCCTCCCTCTCTCTCTCTGAGACAAGTCTGTGTGTTTTATTTTCCATTGTCCGCTGTAAGTGAGGCATCAGTGGACTGAGAGAGGGGCCCTGATGGATGTGTATCTGCGCTGGAGACCACCCAATTCAGATTTCAGAGAGAGAGAGAGAGAGAGAGAGAGAGAGGGAGAGAGAGGGCAAGAAAGAGAGAGAGACAGCAAGAGAGGGAGAGAGGGAGAGAGGATTTTACATCCTGTTAGTAAGAAGTTGGGGAGTGTTTTGTATCATTGCTTCTGAAGGAGTTAGGCATTTTTGTTCTCAGAACACGACTTCAGGTTCACTGAGGGTGGTTGTAACGTGGACATGGACTCGATGTTTGGGATTGGCTCTCACTCTCTGTTTGACCTCCATTAGGGACTGTTTAAATGCACCAACCTTCTGTGCGGCCTTTAATCCTGGTCGCGAGCGTTCAGAAAAACCTCTAGCCATTTCAGCGAATCAGCTGCTTGATGCAAAAGCTCTCCTTCAGCTCAGTTCACACTGTCCAATATGAGTCCTCTATACACTTATCTCCACACGTTTAATCAATCAGTTTGACCGACAAACAATTTCAACCACCGACAAAAGATCTGCAAAACCATTTTGTCAAGAGAATGACAAGAGACGAGAAAACAAAACAAACAAACAAAAAAAAAACAACGAAAACAAAAAACTATTATCCTGAGGATTTGGCCGTTTGAGACCAGGGCCTACCTTTATCAATCATCCCAGAGTAATGGCACTGATCTGGGATCAGCTCCTTTCTGTCCATGTAATTGTATTCATTAGGATTATGGATGAATAAACAGATCCTAGGTCAGCAGGCGTATTTTGAGAGTTTTGGTATTTGCTTTTGGTAACTGAAGCCATGTCTCACTCATCAGTGTCTGTGTAAGTCAGATGGGACTTGACACAGGTGACACAGGTGACAGGGGTATCTGACCTGAGACAGGTATGTGAGCAGGATTACCTTTAGGCCTCTTCACAAGAGACACCCGAGTATAGACGTCCCGTGGTCCATTTCAGTCGCTACAAAAGAATCCACTGGACGGATTGAGCTCTAAGCCCCGGTCGCCCAGCCGTCGTCAGACCTCTCCGTTGGTGGTCAGCTTGTCTGTCAACAGCTGAGCGCTGGCTACTGTTTGGTACTCCGCTAACGGCCGTGTTTAGGCAGGATCGTCGATGAAAGAACTCCTGAGAGCTGCTGATGTCCTCTGTGTGGGGCAACGTAAACCACAGCCGGTCCCTTTCTCTACCAATTTCTCCACCGTCGTGTAAAGATTGAAATAGTCCTATTAAGAATTTTAAAATGTTCTATGTATCACTAACGTGATCAACTGGATGCAGAGGATTTCTGAAATGTCTTTTCAAAAACTCCGTCTGAATACACTGGTCTGGGCACACCTTGCCCTTGTCTCAGTTTTCTCAGTAATACCTGAACTTCTCTGCTACTTTTCAGTTAAGAAAAAAGCATGCAAAGTTTTGTTAACATAAAACAGCTATGCACTAATATTTGGGGTATATTTATGCATCAGTTAGCTTCATGTGCAGAAAAGTCTGTCAAGAGTAGATTTTGCCTAAATAATGATTTAACAGTTTTCTTTTTCCAAACTATTGTTAAAAGAACATACTGAAAGTGTTCTGCACCAAAGGTGGTTTTAAAAGGCTTAGAAGTAGCCACTGATAAGTGATGGTATGACAACAAGAGAATAACATGTGTCGGACATGTCGATATTCCACAGGCTACTTTTGTCAGTTCTTTCTTCGGTTTTGTGCTTTCGGCGAGGAAAAAAGTCCAGACATAAACCGCTTCCTACTGAGATACATCAGTCCAAATTAGCTACAATTTGCAATGTTTCTAACAGGATAGTAACTGAATGTACACAAACCCACAGCAAATTCAGTTTATTTTACTCTGGGAAAACACAAGACATCATCCTTTCTCACTCCAGTAATATGAAGCTATGCTACCAAACCCTCTGCTACCTCATATTTGACCTCTGATTCTTCCACTGTCGTCACAACCCCAGACGTGACAGTCGGAATCCCGGCTTTCTGTGCAGTCAAACACGCTTAAGTGGGAGCTCTTTTCCTCGTGTTCATTTTAAAGAGACACTCCATAAACAGTTTCCCTTCCAATGATTCTATTTGGTTAGGCGCCAATCTGTCATTACCTGTAATCCCTGTGTCAAGCAGAGAGGCGTCATTCTTGTTTGCGGAGTTTGAACTGAAAGACTACCTCAGTCACTCTGAACTGAAGAGCTGAAGATTATGGAAAAGAAAAAAAAAAAAAACCTTCACTATAAGCAGCCTACACTTTGACAGGCCTCACTTTCAAAAAAAGATGATGATGATCTTTTTTTTCCCTCATCCATAAATCCTTTAATCTGTTCTTGAAATGCTTCTCTAAAGATTTAACAAATCATGGGATGGCCCAGCTGGAGACCTGTAACTCTTCTGTTATCAGACATTCAAAATAAAAGTCTTATGTTAAACTCTGGAAGTCTGTAACTCTGTTGTTATCAAACATTCAAAATCCAACTCAACATTTGTGGCAACAAGTCATTGACCAAATTTCTCTTATTATGAGCTGTAGCATTCCACTATCACCATCCCTCTGTCTACTCGGAGATCTCTCAGTAATTAAACCACCAATCCAGAACCCAAAAACTATACTCATCGCCTTAACTATCGCCACGAAAACAATCCTCCTAAACTGGAAAACTAGGAATACATTAAGCATCACACAATGGTTAAACCTCCTCAAAGATTATATATCCATGGAACAAATTTCATCCCAGCATCGAACCTCACACTTCTGTTGTTATCAGACATTCAAAATAAAAGCCTTACT
>NC_044501.1:47330584-47343084 GCF_902362185.1 Chanos chanos | reverse complement strand
CTTAGGAGAAGATGAGAGTGGAATAAACAGAGAGAGGTTAAAAAAAGGGCTGAGAAGTGTCTTGGTTCCCAGGTGAGGGAAGAGTGGTTTGACCTTAGCCTGGTCATTATGTTATTGTTGTTGGAGCGGGGGGGGGGGGGGGTTATCATGTGTGGCAGGCCCTCTGTGGTAACCTCACTGTCCCACACTGCTCATAGTGCTGGGGGCTGTTTTGTGTTTGTTTTAAAGTGACGGTCACCGTGTTGCCGCTGTGAAACCTAAAGCCTTTAACGCACCACTAATCAAGAACAGATCGATCGAACACCAGACGCCGGATTAACACATGAAACAGCCGTTTCAAACATGGGAACAGCTCACGAATCCGAATCTTGACGCACTTCCGTCATCAAAGAGGGAGAGCGTAGAAAAAAAAAAAAAAATGAATGCATTGTTTTGAGGATCATTTCCCTCCCGTGATCCTGTCGATCACATTTACCATGTCAGCTTTCTTTTTTCTCTCCCTTGAGACGAATAAAGGTTTTTCACCTCCAGTCTTTGATTCATTCAGACAGGCAGGACAGAGGGTAAAAACAATGAAGCAGCACCACAGGGAGAATTTCTAGCTTTTCTTTTCTTTTTGCAGAGCAAATGTTTTTTTTTTCTTTTTGAACGAGGAGTCTTTTGTCGAACTGTGCGTAGGAGCTTTGTCTCGTTAAGATGGCTCACTTCCTAAAGCAAGCAGGGGAACAGTGGCCATGCTGAGGAGGACAGAACCAGACCTGGCCTCCTCACACCGGGACTCCACTTCACTCTCCGCAGGGAATTTCCACCCTGGAAAAAGAGGACGAATGCTTGAAAAGAACGTGATTCTCCACAAACGCCCGGAAAGTTGTTTTTCTAAAGAGGACCGCTGCAAAATTGTTGGTGTGGCTTTAATTAAATGATAGGATGAAGACTCAGAAGGAAAAGAAAGAGAGCGAAAGGATACTGAATAATTTGGTGAAATGAAAACCTGCATTTTGTTTTTTGGTCACCTGAAGGGTAAAGGGTGGGGTTGTGTTGAGTGGGTAATTGTGGTTTTGGTAAATCTAACAGTTATTTAATAGCTTTGCACTGGGAAATGGCACAGAGATGCCTCTAAATGTTACGGAGAGAACGATTTGTCATGTGTGTCCTTTGGATGAACTACAGCTCTGTGATAAAAGTTGTTACAGATGCGCAGTGAGTTTGTTCCCAGGTAAATCACCGCGGTTTTTGTATTTCACAATAGTGATATGGAAAATTACTTTGACTACACAGAGTTGCACACTGAGAAAATTTCAGTTCTTACTTTATGAGATCAAAGATTTTCTTCTTTGTTCTCACTGAAGGGTAACTATCAAGACAGCATGAATGAATCATTTGTAAACCTTAGTTTTATTTTGACTTTAGTCGACTCACTCTCTCTCTCTCTCTCTCTCTCTCTCTCTCTCCCTCTCTCTCTCTCTCTCACTGTCTCTCTCTCTCTCTCTCTCTCTCTCTCCCTCTCTCTCTCTCTCTCTCTCTCTCATCCTCTTTACTGGGGGTCTACGTCCTGACCTCTGCTTTGGTACCTGCATCATAACACTGTTTTCATTTTGACAAGTCTTCCCTGGCCCATTTTCACGCCTTACAGAAACAGAGACGCCAGACCTGAGATTGTTTAACATTGTTAATAAAAACGCCCTCATGCTGTGAGACCAGTTTGTCTGTATGGGTCTGTCATGTGGACGGCTTCTTCTCCCTGCGACCACACTCGAGCACCGTCATGGGGCAGGAACACGAGTCAAAATACTTCAGAACGTCCTGGAGGTAGCACTCCGACACTCACGCTGAGGTTCAGAGATCAAAACAAAAGAGAGAGCTATTTTTCCCCTGCTGTAAAGGAGAATGTTTCCCTGGAAAAAAAATAAAATAAATAAAAACAACAGCTTGACCCCCGAGTGACTCGATGTAAAAAAAGCCCCTCGTCCCTTTGTCTTGGGTTCCGGGTGTAAAAGGCGGAGAGAAACAGGAGCTGGTTTCAGGTGTATAATGTGATTTACAGGGCCCTTACCTGTGTGGCTGTGATGTAATTAGGCACGTAACGCGAATCTTCGGGGGCTGAAGGGGAGTGTTGTGAGGTGTAGCGGAGGTTCAGACCCAGGGAGGGAGTGGACTGTCAGACTGACTGTGTAATTACTGTGTTCCTCTTAAAGAGGATTTATTTCCCTGCTCTCCCACGACTATTCATTCACTCACATCAGCAGAGTCCAGTCCTCACTGGCCCTTCATATGAACCACTGTGTCCATGAATCTTACACACGTTCCAGCTCCACACGGAAACACCACACCGCAGCTACCATATAACTGATATTTGATCAGACAGCATTACTTACTGCTTCACTCAACGAACACTTTAATCATAACAACACATTAAAGCCAGTGACACAAACACACAGAGGTCAGCTGATTATACTGTAATATTTAATCATAACAACACATTAAAGCCAGTGACACAAACACACAGAGGTCAGCTGATTATACTGTAATATTTAATCATATCAACACATTAAAGCCAGTGACACAAACACACAGAGGTCAGAAATGTGGTTTCTAGGCTCAAAAGACACTCAGTCAAAAAAGCCGAACAGACTGAGATGTCTGTGTAGAAGGACAGCAGAGATGGACTCTGAGAACTCAGAGACCTGTGAACACTGTAAAAAATGTCTGTGAAATTAACAGTGAAGCACTGCAAAATCGTGACATTAAAAAACTGTAAACAGAAAAACAACGAAGCAGTGTTTAATTTACAGTATACTACAGTGAAATACTGAGCCAAACATACCTGTTCATTTTAAAGTCAGAATATGTTGAAAGAATCACATCTCTTTGTAGAATTTACAGATTACTGTAGTTTAAACACAGAAAAACTGTCATACAAAAAACAGTACAATACAGTTACAATTACAACATGACAGTGTTAAAATAATGTTTTTTGTCAGGTAGATTTTTTTTTTTTACACAGAAAGAAACTGCATCACATTTTACAAATGCATATGTTATAATATTCACATGTTACACTTTACAGATAAGAATGTGTACGAACAGGCCTGCAGTTGCATTACGTTAATATGAAGGGTTTAAAAAAACAGGTGATGTGTCTGTTTAGAATTGAGTAGGCTTATATTGAACAACCTATCAGTCGGCTGAAACTATAACAGTAGTAGTGTAACCTGCGTTGTGTAGACAAGCACGGCCCTACATGGGACTCAAACTCACTCCCCGACACATCAAGAAATTTGCCAGTGACAGGAGCTAGCACCCGTGGGTTTTAGCCTCCTTGCTAGCATGCCCACCTCCCATGTCTGAAGTTGCGAGTTTGAGTCCAAGTTTGTGCTGGACTGTGCTCAGGACTGACACACCTGATTCCACTGATCGGTTAATCATCCAGCCCTTGATTAATGCAGACTACACAGTCACTTTCCTATTTAAAGGCTGTTGGATTTACCGGTTTAAATTCAAAATTTTTGTAAATTACAACAGTTTTAAACTGTAAACTGTACAGGTTGTTCATTTTTACAGAATTATTCTTTTTACAGTGTACTAAATGGCCTCTGCAGTGGGGAGGAATCAGATTTTTGAAAGCACATCTACAATCTGTGAAAAAAAAAAAAAAAAAAAGACATGAAAAAGTGGCCAACATGCCATCAACGACACGACAGATTCCAACATCAACAACATCGAGGGCTACAGCACTCTCGTCCTCTTAATCCCGAAACGTTTTCACAGCTTTCCGGAATCGGATCGGCTGGCGGAACAGAGAGTGACTGTGAGGAGCAGGATTAGAGTAATGACCCGTGAACGAGCTTTGGAAACATCCAGCGTTCACCTCCAGCACTGTTTCGCTATCTCGCTCTTTCACTCGACAGTTTTAGACAGCGTTCGGTAGGAAGGTCACAGAGGGGTCAGGAATTGATTTTGTTTCCGTCTTTAAAAGGGAGATGTCATCTCACACAAGGCCGTAAAGTCAAGTCTTTCTGTCAAGAGGTGCCCATATTACTATAAATTGTTTTTATGTATGAAGTTGCCGTCTGGTGCATCACACAACAGTGCAGACATACTGCAGTGCAGTGATGTGGAGTCATCTGAGAGCCATAATAAGAGGTGGAGCTGGGATCCCAGGAGCTTTATCTCAGGAATCATCTCGCTCCGTGCTTCATGCATGTTTAGATTGTGTAGCTCCATGAGAGTAATTGGTATAATCTTTGGTGAGAGACTTGGAGAGGCTCCAGGCCCCTGTCCTGCACACCACAGACACTGCTAAAGCATGAGCTGATGCTGATAGCCTGTGTGTCAGAGGGGAAAATTAACCCGCTAATCTGATGGTGAAACGCAGCCGCCTGTTTACAAATGGCAGGAAGGCATCACATTCCACACAGGTACGGCCGTGTACCCAAACTAGAGAAGTGGAGGAAAAAAATAAATAAAAAGATAATTAAGATAAGGCCGGTAAGGCTGATAACAGAGTACAGAGTGCTACTTTTTTACCGAGTGTTCTAACAAATTCTAGAGTGAAAGCTTTTTTTGAAGATTCCAGAGTGGAACATTGGATTAACTTTCGTGTTCTAAAAATAATTTTGTGCTTTATTCATGTTACCAAACGCCTGATCTGATTGGTTCAAATAAAGCAATGAAACATACAACGGAATCAAATCTTTCCACATGTTTCTGTGTCAAAGCTGTTTCTCTCAGCAAGAGGAACAAACTCATGAACAGTTCGAAGACAAATGCCTGTGTCTAGAACCAAACTAACACTACTGAAATGGGCTGGAATGGATTCTGTGTCATAGTATCATAGTATCATAGTCAACGTTTTGTTGTTGCTGTTGTTGCTGTTGTTGTTGTTGTTGTTGTTGTTGTTGTTTTACCCAGGACTGCTAGTCATTCTTGTAGCTCTCCGTTTTTAAAATCAGCACTGTCACTTGTTTTCAGTTCCTCAGAACATAAAAGAGTCTCTCAGATTTTCACAGTGTGTCACCTGTTGGACTGAAGCAGCTCCTGAACAGCCCTCGGACGGGTTCAAACGTTTTATCAGTGTCACTGTTATCTGGTTACTTCGCATCCGTGTGTTTCTGGCCTGACTCTCACACTCTCAGGGAAAAATACCTGTTCCTCCTATATGTGAAACAAAATCAGTCAAAGAGACAGTCGCCAGGAACAGGAAACTGTCAAAGTAAAAACTGTCTTCACAATTTTTTTTTTCCTTTCTTAGTCCAGAATTGCACAGTAATCCACCGCTGCCTAAATACTTCACACGTCAGCTAACAAATGATCAGGTTCTGTTGAAAAGTTATGTTGTGTTTCTGGGGCGTGTGTTCCAGATTCACTGAAACTTTGGACTCAAACAGCCTCATGGTGTTCCCTCTCAGGGCTTATAAACCTAAGCTCTCAGAAAAGAACAAATGCACTCTTAGTTACTAATATAAAACTACAAACTAATATAAAACCACAAACACATACAAGCTCTTGTCACGCTCGAGTTTGTGTTTTGTGCTTTTCCTTTTCGGGTTTCGTTTAAAATTAAACTTGTTTTACGCAGACGCATCCTTCTGGTTTGGGGTGGGGCAGGTACACCACCCGCGTAGGTGAGTAAGTGTCTGTTTGTGTTTCACAGGGCAGGTGATGAGGACAACAACTCTATCAGCAATCTGCTTCTAGAAATTTCTCTGATTGTAATCATAGCAGCAGCAGAATATCTGCCTACCACGACCCCCAAACCACCAGCCTGCTGTCTCCCCTAAGGCTGAAACTCATAGGGGCAAGTCCCTCTGCACACACACACACACACACACACATTCACATGCATGCGCATGCACACGCACTCACGCGCACACACACACACACACACACACACGCATACACACGCACACACATGCACACACACACACACAGACACACACGCACACACACACATACACACACAGAGCTAACTCCCCTAGAGAACAGCCCATTACTCTGCAGCACAGGGGCACAGAACACAGAACACAGAACACGGCTTGTCTCATTAATGTACAGTATGAGTTGTAAGACTGTGTTGCTCTTATTTTGAGTGGTAACATGTCTGAAACACTGGAAAGATTTGGTGAAATGGTGACAAGTGTTATTTGAAAATTTTTAAAGAAAGTGTTGAAGGTCAATAAAAGATATAAGCATGGAGTTTAATATATATTAATAATACATACATACATGTATACATACACACACACACACACACACACACACATATATGCACTGTCTCAGATTTTGCCTATATAATTTGTCTATATAATGTTTGTGTCCCAAAACTAAAGCCTGTAGAATATCTTTGCTTAATTCCAATGTTTGTATATTTTTTTGGCCCTTGATGTCATTTCATTTTTAGAGCCTCAAAAACGCCTTATCTGGGAAGCCATACTACAACCTTATCTGATCTGACACGGAATGACCCATAAATATATATGTGTGTGTGTGTGTGTGTGTGTGTGTGTGTGTGTGTGTGTTCATCCCAAAAATCAGGAGGCCGAAGAGATTCTGCACATGTCTCAATGTGAAATGTGATATTTTTTTCATGTTTCTGAATGAATACATGACCAGGGAGAGAAACTCATCCTCTGCTGATTCATGGATTAAACCATGGATGTTCTGACTGGGCAGTGGGGCTTTGGCAGAGGGTACAGTTAGACATGTGGCATGAGCCGGCACTGGGCTGGCGTTTCAGATGGCACAGGGAGATTAATCCCCTCTCTCATCACTAGATTATGATTTAATTTCGCCGGTGAGTTGCTGGCGGCCCCCTCGGCGTTTTCTACGTGCCGTGTTCGTCTGCTCTCTCCTCTAATCAGCCCATCTTGCATTTGTCTTGGTGTCTTTAGGTTTCAAGTCATTCCAGATAAAACAAGTTTCCACAGCATTGCTCAGATGCTCTCTCACGATGAGTTTCCACGCCGAGCTTAACATGGCCTCCGCACCTGAGATATTCTCTCCTGATCTAATCTGACTCAACACTCCACACAACCAACCCGCATACTGAACACATCAGCGTTTGAACGGCTGTCAAGCCGAATTAGACAGCACTCTGGACTTACGGACAGCTAAATATGAATCTTTTGGGAAATCATAGAGCAGTTTATAATACATGACATAAACTGCACCCGACAAAATCCAAGAAAAAGACCAATATTTACAAGTTTCTGTATTTCTTTCAAGGAATCTGACGGATTGTGTTACAAGGAAACATTTATCTATGTGGGGCATGCATTGCACTGTTCCATAAACATGTGCACACACACACACACGCGCACGTGCGCACACACACACACACACACACACACATCTCAGAAAACTGCAGTGGCAAAGAGACATTTGAAATAACACATTTATAAAAGCGTCAGTGGAACCTGAGCTCTTGTATCTAATGAACGTATATGAATTCCACTTTAGTTTAGGCAAGCCGCCCCGAACAACCTGTGACTGGTGGTAGGACTGTATTCACTCCATAATTACATTAACGACACACAAACATGCGGAGGCAGCCAGACAGAAGAACAACAAGCAGGTCTGGTGAGACTTTCCAACAGCACACCACACTCAAGAACCAGACAAACACTTTCATTTACTGACACTATTAATGTAACACCGTTACTGTTTCCACGCTTTAACACTGAAACTGTGTCGCCTGAAAACAACCAAACGCCGTCAGACTGAAGACGCTGATTGGAATAACTGTTCCTTTGTGATAATGCGGAGATACAGGATAATGCAGAGGTCTGAAAAAGCAAGTCCTGAGGGTGAGGGAGAGTCAGCGTCTCGTCCACAGACGTTAATTAAGCATGATAAACAGCAGGAAAGGAAAGGCAGGAGCGAAGACTAATTAGGCAAATGGTCGACCCCGCGCACAAAGACAAATAAACAAAACAGCGGCAGGCAGTTCGGAGGACATGACTCACGCTGCTCATGACCCCCACACTACTAATGTAAAACCCCCCCAAACAAATCCAAAACAAGGTAGTCTTTCTGCAAAAATAATAATAAATAAATAAACAAACTGATTCATAAACCTCTCCTGTATCACAGAGAGTTTTTCTCCTGTACATAGCTTCACACATGAATCTTTAATGCAGCCTACGTTTATTACACATATCATTTAAAACAACTTTTTGTTTGTTTGTTTATATTACAAATAAATAAAAAGATGCGCGGAGCAGAGATGTGTTAGATTAGTGGCCTCTGAAGAGACACAGCAGAAACAAAGAGAAAAAAATGTTTCTTTTTTTTAAAGCTCAGATTTTTAGCTGGAGCTTTAGTTTCAACCAATCATATGAGTTTAAATTTACAGGTCAGAGGGCGTGAGAAACATTACTTTAATCCCTCAACAGTACCTCAGAGAGAGAGAGAGAGAAAGAAAGAGAGAGAGAGAGAGAGAGAGAAAGAGAGAGAGAGAGAGAGAGACAGAAAGAGAGAGGGAGAGAGAGAAAGAAAGAGAGAGAGAGAGAAAGGGAGGGAGAGAGAGAGAGAGACAGAAAGAGAGAGAGAGAGAGAGAGAGAGAGAAAGAGAGAGAGAGAGACAGAGAGAGAGAGAGAAAGAAAGAAAGAGAGACAGAGAGAGAGAGAGAGTCTTTTGTGCATCTGTTGGGGCTGTGAAGGAGGGGGAAAAAAAGACTTTCGTGAAGACTTAGGGCCTGTGACGTCCACACAGACTCTGCAATTACCAGCTTTGGCTCTTTACGCGGGCACAAAGGCTCGTGAATAATCTGTGAACAGAACGAGGGGACGGCAAGTTTAGCAGGAAGTGGCCTTTGTGTTTTCAGGTGAGCTCTGAATAACATTACAACAGTCACAGAATATAATTCAGAGAGCAGGAGTAAGAGGCAACCCCATGGAGCTGCTTTCTCAAGGACTGGCCTTAATAGCCAGTAATGAATGACAATTTTCTCTTTAGCGTCTGTTTACGGCTCACAGCCTTTTGAGCCGACAAATCCTCACTAGGGCACGTAACTGCTTCAGCTCCACCCGATAAGAACTATCCAAACTTTACGCCGTGATAACTACTACGACAGTAACTCTACAAAAACGTAATTTAGGCATATACGCTTTATCACACTGGCCCTGACGTTCCCGCTTCTAACTGTCTCAAACACTCCGGGCCCTGACGTTCCCGCTTCTAACTGTCTCAAACACTCCTGGCCCTGACGTTCCCACTTCTAACTGTCTCAAACACTCCGGGCCCTGACGTTCCCGCTTCTAACTGTCTCAAACACTCTGGGCCCTGACGTTCCCGCTTCTAACTGTCTCAAACACTCCGGGCCCTGACGTTCCCGCTTCTAACTGTCTCAAACACTTCGGGCCCTGACGTTCCCGCTTCTAACTGTCTCAAACACTCTGGGCCCTGACGTTCCCGCTTCTAACTGTCTCAAACACTCCTGGCCCTGACGTTCCCGCTTCTGTCTCAAACACTCCGGGCCCTGACATTCCCGCTTCTAACTGTCTCAAACACTCCGGGCCCTGACATTCCCGCTTCTAACTGTCTCAAACACTCCGGGCCCTGACGTTCCCGCTTCTAACTGTCTCAAACACTCCGGGCCCTGACGTTCCCGCTTCTAACTGTCTCAAACACTCCTGGCCCTGACGTTCCCGCTTCTGTCTCAAACACTCCTGCACGCGGTCTCCTACACAACTATCTCACACTTCCGCTGACAGTCTTCAGTAGAGCGTGAAAACCATGACTGCGACATCTGAGTTTTTACAGTACAAAATCAGTCGGCCTAAAGTGGTAGAAAGAGACCCTCTGTGTGTGTGCTGGGGTAAGAGGGAGAGTGGACGTCCTTTAAAGCAGGTTTTCAGACAGTGTGGTAATGTGGGAAAAGCCCATGTCTCGATGTGTCACAGTCCCGGCTTTACAAACCCGTATGAGGTCTGTCCAAAGACACAGTGTCATGTCAGAGCTCAGAGACGCTTCAAAAAACCTGTCATGACTCCAAAGCATGGTTCAGAGGCCCATAAAACAACACACGCAGACACACACACACTCACAGCACACAACACACACACACACATAAACCCACACGCACACATACACACACAGACACACACACATGCACACACACAGACACACACACACACAAACCCACACACACGCACACACACACAGACACACACATACACCCACATGCACACACACAGGCACAGGCACAAATACACACACGCATACACATATAGATGCATATACACATACACAGGAAAATGCGAGTTATTCAGTGTAGTTCTATGTGTGTTTTCTTTAAGTTCATGTTGGGTTATACTTAATCAAATCAATCAGTCTTCTCTGAACAACGCTAACAGTCTCAGGACTTTGGCTCTCCAGACATAAAGTGATTAAGTTTGTTTTTTTCCCCGCTGTTGTCCTCGCTCATTATTAATACTCATAATACTTTATGAAATACATGGAAAATTAATTTAAAATATGGTTTATAATCTTTTAATCCTCAACCTCACAAAGAGCAGTGAGAGACAGAACAGACCAAACGAGAATGAGAGAGAGCCCTATAGAGGGAGGAACGGAGGGATGGAAAGAAAAGGAGAAGAAGAGAGAAAGAGGGTGCTGTTTGGCGCCTCGCATCGGTTCATTAACGCCTCCTCTCTCACACACACACACACACACACACACACACACACACAGAGAGACGGGTGCTGCTGGTACCCTGTGGTGTGCAGGTCTCAGGTGGGTGGCAGCCTGCAGCAGTGAGAACAGGGACTAAGCCAGGCGTGTAATCCCCCCTTCAGCGTTTCTCAACGCAGCGTCTGCACACGAACACAAACGACCAAACACACACACTACAGCGCTCAGAGACACGGAGGGCCAGCGGGAAGCTAAAACCGAGAAGCATCACCGACTTTCCCCGCGTTATAGCGGGTAAAGAAATGCGATGCACAGTTTTACTGAGAATTCAAAACGAAAGAAAACCTCTCCCTGTTCTACCAATCAGCACTGGAGAAAAAGAGTGACTTTCTTTACTGCTCACTCTAAAGGCAGTGTCCCCACAGCGGGAAACCATTGGTTTTAATGGGAGAATATATTGAGTGGCTATGTGGCGGGTTCTCTTTTTGGTTTGATGAGTCCAGTCGTTGAAAAAAATGCGGTCTGAGATAGGTCGGTAATGTTCAGTGCTGATTGACGTCTGATTGAAATTTAAAGGCTTAATCATAACCGAAAAAAGCGTGGAGAGACGTGGAAATGTTTAAAGTGCAAATATTATAGCTCAGTCCCTCTGACGTAGGTTTTATGCCCAAGATTATGGAACAACATATGTTACAACAAACACATTTATATATACTCGTGGTCATCTACATGTATATATTCCACTCTGTTGACTCGGGATGAATGCACGCTCTATAGTAAACGCGCGACGTCACGCGAAGGCCTGTGCATGTTCGGTTCAAGTCTGGACTCTATAAATGGCAGCACGCGGAACCCATTCATTACCCTCGTAAACAGCAGACACCTCATTATGCGTTTTGCCGTTTCACTCAAAGTCCCACTTGACACTGTACCCGTATGACATGCGCTTCAGCTGCTCTGAGGTAAACGTTCCCCTTATTTTGATCAATTATCCCATTTCCACACTCACTGCAACATATAGTTTCTCATTCAGCGTGAAAATAAGTCCATTTATCAACCATCTGTCAACTTCGTCCAGGTGAGTTCGTTCGTGGCCGCCCGTCCTGAATACTGGCTTTTAATTCGGGTAAACGTTATTAGAAGCCCGTTTCAAATTTAAATTCTGGCTCACAGCTGGTCTTGTAACAATACTGACATTCAGTTCCTCTCAGTGACCGATTTGAATGTTCCGGTCTGGCCCAGTCTGTAGGACCTGTGTCTCAATGTTATGTTTATGTTCCTAAAATCATTTCAAAGCATAAGTCACGGACATGCCTACCTCTTCACTTACACTTATGTTCTTCGACCAGTTGGCCCTTTCTGAAAAAAAGCACACCGCTTCTTATTTTACGTACCTCACGAAAAGTTTCGTAACCTTTTAAGAGCAAAGTGAATCGTGAATTAAACAACTCTTCTCCTTGGACCGCTGTAATAAAGAGTGTTTGCTTCACTTTGGACGCTAGAGGGCGATGTTTTGCAGGGCTGAATCTGCTTGTGCAGCAAAATAATTTTCAACATCTGGCACTACTTGTCGTGGTTTCTTGTGTTAATATTGTTTAATTTAACACTCCATGTACAAAAAGGCTGACTTAAATTGAAACCCACCGCAAAACAGATGCTTCGTTCTTTTATCAAATGCAGCTTGTGTAATTGGTCGGTCGGTTACAATGAGACCTCTTTTTTCCCTGAATAATCTTTAACCGATTTTAATCAAGATGTTGTTTCGAGAAGCAGGCATAATGGACAATCACTGGATGAAAGGACATCGGTCGGATGTTCTTTTAAGCACCTTCTATAAAACCTTCCACACGGTTCTGAGTAACTGTTT
>NC_044501.1:47283084-47328084 GCF_902362185.1 Chanos chanos | reverse complement strand
ATATGTATACACACACGTGTGTAACTTTTTGACCGTTTCCGCAGTCATAGAGTTAAGATCACAATCCAAGAGGGTGTAGTTTTATAATGATCACTCTGAATTCCACAGTCTCTCCCTGGACATTACAATCCTTTCCCTCCACACTGCCCACGCACATCCAAAGGCTGAATCCAGAGTGACGTGGAATATGGGGAAAAGCACGCTTCCAAATCATCTATAGTGAGGAAACAGAGCATTATTATGGGTGATGTTATGCGACACTGTTATCAGTGAATGCACGAGACAAACTAAAACAGACTGTCTCTGATAGCCAACTTAATCCAAATGATCTCAATAATCAGTAAATAGTGTTGATAGTGAGTTTGATAAAACCAGATACAAGCTCCCCACTCTTTGAAACAGGAGTGGCTCTAGACTTCCTGATGGACAGATGAGTGGGGGGGCCATGTGTTCCATGCCCCATAGTTCCATAGTTCCAAAGTTCCACAGTTCCATTTTGGAACGCACACGTTTAAATATGTTCCGCCGTAATGCAGAACCTCTGTAAACACAGTCTCTAAAATGTGACCTCTGTTTCCATGACAACACCAGCATAGGACAACGGAGACAGGCTATAAGAGTGAAACTCCGGAGAGGTTTAAAACAAGCCTGCTAGCACTGCAAACAGACTGGATTCCTGGGTTTGAGACACAAAGCGGGACAAACTGCATAACTAGTCTGACATCAAACTGTCACGTCTGTGACTTTAATAAGGTTTCAAGTCACCATGGGCTGACACAACCGTTTACAGCTCACTCCAATGCAGGGGAAATTCATTACACTGTATGATGAGGTGAATCAGTGACTCTCCAGCGAAAGACCTCTCTGCTCTGTGACTCCACTGCCCCTCTGGTCCTCACACTGTCATTTTATTTCTGTCTACTGCAGGGCTGAAACAAGTCCCATATGACCTGGTTTAAAATGACCAGGGCATTATCAGCTGAACTGATTATTGGCTAGATAACCCCCTCCCCCATTAACCCACGGTCTTTTTTAAAGGAGACCAGAGACAAGCAGCAGATTGAGTTGCATGAGACTGTCTCACTATCTCCATGAGCCCTGCCAACATGGCATTCAGTGGTACCTGGAAAGTCAACCGCAATGAGAATTAGAACAAGTTAATGGAGCAGGTGGATGAGTCTGTGTGTGTGTTTGTGTGTGTGTGTGCATGTGTGTTTGTCTCTGCATGTCTGTATGTGTGTGTGTGCGTGTACGTATGTGTGTGTGTGTCTCTCTCTTTCTTTCTCTCTCTGTGTATGTGTGTGTGTGTGTGTGTGTGTGTGTGTGTGAGTTCAGGCTTTGAGTTAAAACGGTTATATTATGTTCCATTGTGCTACATTCACTGTTTCTGAGAGCAATGCTTAGGAAAGAGAAACCTAAGAAATATTAAGAAAGAAAAACATCAAATATTAAATGTTTAGTGTGAAATTGCCTCGTGCACAAGATTAGTTCCGATGATTTGACTGGGTGTGGCGAAAATATTTTTAGGAATAAGAAGATTCTTATCAATTCTGTTTTGACAGTAGGGTGGTTACCAGACAACTTTCACAGTGGAATGTCAACATTACACAGCAATACGCATCTCACACAAGAGAGGTTCATTTCCAACCAATCAGATCATTCGTAGATGATGCGCTGCACACAGCTGTCTGTGTAACCAATAGGACTGTCTGTTGTTTCTGAAGAAGTGAAATTCCATTTAAGCTGAAGCGCAGCCGTGGCATGATATTCAGGACAACCTGTGGACCAAGACAAAACCACCCTGTTCTGTGACTTACGAAAAACTCACTCACAGTTCAGCCTTTTCTGTCAGTGTGCAAGACGGAGTGACTGCGTACTGTGAGCAAACATAGAGATTAAAATGAATAGAATCTCAGCCTTTGACCTGGTCAGTGAGTTCAAAGGTTATAAAAGGATTTCTGTTTGTTAACACCTAAGAGAGAGGTTTTCTTTAATGTCTTTGACAAGCTGCTGTGTAGATTCAAAGTGACCTCGCTTTCTGATTAAATCTGTGTTCTGGAGAAAAATAATCAAGATCGTTCCTTACCGGAATCTTCAGTGAAATTATGTTTGTGTGTGTGTGTGTGAGTGTGAGTGTGTGTGTGTATTTCATATCATGTTTTGTAACGTTTATGATGTCCAGAGGGTAAAGTGTAAGGTGCTTCTCTGTTGTCTCTCTGCAGGTCTTCAGCTATGATAGTGTGGATGCCAAGAGGATCTTCAAGAAGGCACAAACCAGTCAAGAAGGCACAAACCAGTCAAGAAGGCACAAACCAGTCCCTCAGACATCATGCTTTCCTCACTGTCATTAACAATGTGTAAAACGACCATGTCCATACAATAAACTTATGTGTTTTATACCTGTGGTATCGTATTCTTTTGTTCTCATTTCAGTTGTGTCTTGATACATAACCGATCTGCTTGCTCTTAAATTATGCACCTCAGCTAAGCATACAGCAAGGGTTTTTAAAGACATTTCTGTCCTGTAGGGGGCACCATGTAACTACATGTACCTTAGACAGAAATCTTGTGACTACAGTAATATGTCTGTGCCAACTCCCTGTTGTCCTCCTCACTCTCACTGACTTGTATTATATTCAGTCCCCTGAGCCTGTGGGTGAACAGCAGAGACCAGTGACACAGTTAACAGTAAACACCAGAGACCAGTGACACAGTTAACAGTGAACACCAGAGACCAGTGACACAGTTAACAGTAAACACCAGAGACCAGTGACACAGTTAACAGTGAACACCAGAGACCAGTGACACAGTTAACAGTAAACACCAGAGACCAGTGACACAGTTAACAGTGAACACCAGAGACCAGTGACACAGTTAACAGTGAACACCAGAGACCAGTGACACAGCTAACAGTGAACACCAGAGACCAGTGACACAGCTAACAGTGAACACCAGAGACCAGTGACACAGCTAACAGTGAACACCAGAGACCAGTGACACAGCTAACAGTGAACACCAGAGACCAGTGACACAGTTAACAGTGAACATCAGAGACCAGTGACACAGTTAACAGTGAACACCAGAGACCAGTGACACAGCTAACAGTGAACACCAGAGACCAGTGACACAGTTAACAGTGAACACCAGAGACCAATGGCACAGTTAACAGTGAACACCAGAGACCAGTGACACAGTTAACAGTGAACATCAGAGACCAGTGACACAGTTAACAGTGAACACCAGAGACCAGTGACACAGTTAACAGTGAACACCAGAGACCAGTGACACAGTTAACAGTGAACACCAGAGACCAGTGACACAGTTAACAGTGAACACCAGAGACCAGTGACACAGTTAACAGTGTGAGTGCATTTGTCTCCACTCCATTCCTGTTCCTCCTAACATTAGGTCAAAGTTCAGCAACTAGTTTAAGGGCATACTATACACAAGAAGCACATTGTTATGCTGTAAAATGAATCTGTCTCTCTCTGTCCGTGTTAATCTCTGGAGAAGCCTCAGTTGTCTCAGTTCTTTTCAAGTCTTATTTGTTTCATACTGATCCAACATAATTTGTAGGTTTGAGATGATATGGGGAATGGTTATGGTTTTAATCAGCTTGCTTCAACACACCAGTGACTATTCCTTATAGGACGACCTGTCGTAGAATTTTTTTTTCCATCGTTCATCAACTGGCCTTCAGATCTGTAGTATTTAAGAGTGAGTCATATGGGAGACACATGGCTGCTGCTTTTGTGTCACTAAGCAGCTCCTGATTGATTTTAACCAAATTCTCAGATTTCCTTCAAATCACATGTAGGTATGCTGGTACACTGTTTGCAATTAAATCTCTGTAAAAGTCTTGACGAATCACAGAACAATGCAGTGCTTTCTGTCACCAAAACAACTGTACGTGCACAACGGGCAGAACCTGTTTAAGGTCGCATATGTGCGTGGGTGGTTCAGACTATAAAATAAAGATGACTTCTCAGTCATTCACACTCCAGAACCCAGGAACAAGGTAAGAAGTTATTTCATCTTTATTATTATTATCATTAGCTGTAGTAGTAGTGACAGTCTGGCCTTTTCCGATCTCAGCCAAAAGTCCATTTAGTGCTTATATAAATGACCGTTATAGTTTAAGTCAGATATTTTTTCTTTTAAAGCGTGGTAATTGACTTTTATTGACATGACTGCAATCATGGTATTCTAAGATAATTCAATGTAATTACAGCAAAATGTGCAATTTTTTCAATACTAAAAGTAATTATAGGAAGAATTTTGATCCCCAAATATTGATCTTTTTTTTTTCTTTTTTCAAGCAGCAACATCTCAGACAACTGAACAGAGACAACACAAATGGCTGGCAGAGCAAATAACACTTTTCTTGCTGTTCAGCATCATGAACCAACAAACATGGAACCAAATTCCAAGAAAGATGACATTCTGAGGGATAGGCCAGAGGTTCTCACTGCAGACCTCTATCCAGATGAAGGCAAATTGATTGTAACAAACCTAACAGTTTACACGCACAGGACTGACGCTTGGTGCGCAGCTATCCGACGTCATTTTGGAGTTGAGCCGGAGGAGGACCATGATGGTACACAGATACAAATAACTGTCAACAATGACCAATCATTCAAAGTAAAAATAAATACAAACACTGTCATGGTTGATGGTACGCATATAGGAGCTTTTCTAGCTCAGTTTGAAGAGATAAAAGCAAGGCTGCTAGAAGGGCAGGTTGATGCAAATAACCGAAATCACACAGAACGAGAGACATAAAAATGCAACAACAAAAGCAACAACAATAACAACAAAACAGTGAAATGCATGTTTCCGCTAATGAAGAAAATGACTAATAACGCCCTAACTTCTCATCAGCCTTTCTGCTTTAGCCACTCATAATTCAGTTGGCCAAAATAAGAGTTTTGTTGGGATCAGATCTTGTATTTTAGCTCTGTTAATCGTATATATCAAATATTCATGTATGCTAATTTACTTCTTTTTTACATGAATCTCTCCTGTTTTCTTCTTCATCAACGCAATGGATTTCATAACCATGTTGCATATTTGTGTGTGCAGGCATGTGTGTGTTATCTCTCAGGTGTAAGACCTTTCATTCATTCTTTAATCAATACTATATTTCAGATGGGTTTTTAAGAAGATCTACAATTGTTTTATGGAGGGGGGGGGGTGGTCTAGCAGTATGAGGTTAACTGTCTATTTGGTTGGTAATGGATTTTAGTATTGTGTATGAGAACTCATACGTTGGTATACTGTGCTGTAACCTGTGCTTTCTAACAATAAAGTTTGCAAAATTATAGAGTGTTTGTACTTTCTTGTTGGTTGAATGCAGATGTACCAAAATGGTAAATGGTAAGCACCAATGCAAGTAGCCAGGGGCTCGGTAATTCGTTAAAGTATTATGACTTTTAAGTAATGTAGCTGACTGACAGAGGAGAATCTACAAAACACAGAATCCTTGATAATATCCAGTGTTAACCATACATCTGTAAACATGCACATAAGGTGAACTTCAACTGTCTCCGCAAAGCGCTTCCAAGGTGTCGTGAGATCTGTGTGAGGCTTGACGAGCACAAGCTGTTCCTGGGCAGTTTAGGTGTGGTGATGGTAAATCCGACAAGTGAATGTGAAAGAAAACGTCTACAGTAGCAAGATGCAGGGAACCCCAATATCCAGCCAGCCCGAGTTCGCGGCAAACCATTTAAAGAGCTCTCAAGCTCTTCTCTCGCGAGAGCTCATCCAGTCCCTCTTAAAGAGACAGTAGCACCCAGGCAGGCGGCACCCTCCAGCATCTCATGTGTATGTCAGCACCTTTCCCTACTCTATCACTACCATACCCTAACACATAGTAAGTCTGTTAGACAATGATGAATGTTGTCATAGTGCTGATGTTTACAGGACTTGTATTACAAAACAAAACAAAACTTGGCTACAGGGTGAAAGAATTCATTTACAGCTGGCACAGCCAGTTTCAAGCTTACACAAATGAATGAGCGTTTCAGTCCAGGAAATGCTTGTCATCGTTGACTCATTACTAGTAGTTTGAAACCATGTAAGTTTCTGTGTGAGATGGAGGCAGAGCTGGGGCCAATACGTTCAAAATATATGGCATGGTCACTGCAAGCACATTTCAACACAAAGGACAGTCATGTGTAAAGAACAGAAATAAAATAACAAGAGTAAGCAAAAATAAAGAAAACTAAAGTATTGCAAAATTGTACTACTTAACCATTTAAAAGCTTTACATAAAAATATGATCAAGCTCAATTTGATGACTATATCTACCTGTACGTTTATTATGAGGTGTTTCAGGTTGAGGTTTCAGTCTGTTTATGAAAAACAGGATGTAGTCCATGTGTTGCCAAAAAACAACAACAAAAAAAGTTGTTTTTGTTTTGAGGTGGTATTCTTCTGAACATCTGTCTCTCACCTCATCACATTTCCAACGGTTAGTTCATTAAGTTTCATTTTTCACCTGAAGGATTTTTTCCCCCTTTTTTTTCTTAAAAAAAGCTAAATTAAGAAATGCTCTTTATCCTTTATTTTGGATATATATAAAATCATAAAAATGTGTTAAATATTCTGCAGAATTATTAGTGAGTTATTTGTCATTTAAAGCCAAGTCTCTTTTTACAACCCAGGATCCCACAACAGGTCAGATCTGAGTTCCAGTCAGGTTTGAGTGATTAAGCATGGAAACTAAAACATCCGTATCTGGATGAAATTGGACAGACAGACTCAGCACTTGTGATTTTTAAAACCTACAGTAATCTTTACCGACCAAGAAATCATAAGAAGAAAAAGGTTCCTACTTATGTCGAAAGGGAATGTTCACCAGTCCCCAACATATGGGCCCAGAACAATAACTGTCCCTGTGTTTAAATTGCCAAAACAATTGACTTCAAAGTCATTTCAGTGGATCAAACATATGACATTGTTCTCATGTTGAAATCCAGAGGAAATACCCATTTGTGACTTTTGGACCCAAACTGAGGAAGCATATTTTGCCACGTACAAATGGTAACTGTGTTCTGCATTCTTCAAGTTTCAAGATTTATTGTCATTTACTAGATAACAATGTGGACATCACTATCAGTAATGAAAGTCTTGGGCTCAGGGCCAGCTCAGCTTGCAAAATGTAGGTAAGTGTAGATAATACTGACAGAAGAGTGAGATTACAATCCTAAAGATTGTTTCAGAAACCCCTGTGTGGGTGAGAAAAAAGCCTTTACATCCTAATGCTTTTTGAAATTTTACAAATTATTCAACGTCAACTGGACTAAATAAGTGCAGCTAATGTGGTTGTGTGATTTTCTGACTTAGCAACATAGAAGAATTGATATTTGAAATATACAGAAATGCATGATGGTATTATCTACCCTCAGTAACCACATGTTCTGTTTGACCTGTTTCCCTCTCTCTTTGTGTGGCGATTAAATCCCAAAGTTGCTTCAGAGGAAGGTGAACCACTTTGGCCTCCACCGATAACAGAGGAGCATTGGAGGAGTTAAAGAAAATAAAATTATCTTTCGTTTTCAGACATAAGATTGGAGCGGTCTAGAAATTCAGTAGCTCACTGACATTGGCGTAAGCACAATTCACAAGATATTTCTCCATCCGCACTGCCTTCTTTCTCCGTTGACAAAAGCGCACAAAATCCAGGATCTTATTGAAGGTTTTCTTAGCTCTCAACCCTTTTTCTTGGGGAAGAATTACTCTAGTCTGACCAGTGTAAAAAGTACCTTCCAACTTGCTTGCTCTGTTTCTTTTCAAATAGAATCTCATTCTCATCTCCACTCCTCACAACGACTGGGCCTCTGTAATGGGTTCTACAGTGGGGGTGTCACTCCAGTTCCTCAGTCAGTGTGTTTCAAATCTTTAAACCAAAGGAATGAGCAGATGCTCATGTGAAACCCAATTATACATTCAAATTGTAAACTGTCAGGGTTCCTGCATGAACTGTTTTCTCTGTTGTGCCCCTGGTGGTCATTTCTGGTATTGGCTGTCATTTGTTTTTGTTCTTCTTCGGTCATTTGTTTTTGTTTATTTTGGTTTTCCATGTGCTCTGGCCCCGCCCCTCACTTATTGTGTCATTGTGCTCACCTGCTGCTCGTTGGAGTTGTATTAGTCTGTCTATTTAAACCCTGCCTGTTCCAGCCTTTTGTAGGGGCTGTCAGGCCTGTAGACCATATTACCCATAATTCCCTGCTTGACCGCATGGGTAATCTGTACCCATCTTCTCAGATTTCACTGTAACGGTATTGGATACAGCAATGGAGCCAGATACCAGACACAGTGATGACGCAGTTTTCGCCATAAAATCACGGAAAATTCCAAACTCTCTCTCCAGCTCTTCAATTCTACAACTCCCAAGCAGCAGCTCGCTAGCAGCAGGCGTCTCTAGTGGGTGTCTTCTTGCCTGCATACAGAGACTCCGTCGCTCCCCGGTATTTGATCTCTCGGGCGAGTGATCCTACCTGGATAAAGAGACACCGTTTCTCTGCCGAAGAAAAGGACAAAGTAACAACGAAGCGAGATATTTGTACAACCAAAGTTTAATGTACTTTCTCTCGCGCAGTTGCAACTTTAACTTCAACCGGCTAGTTACACTGTAACGTGCACAGTATTCGACGGAATCCTTTTTATTTCTTTAAACGTCGATTAACTAAATCAAGAATCCTTCAAGATCATCATACGAGCCACCGAGCACCGAAGATCTTCAAGTGACAAGGAAAGGAACTTCTCCCTGGACATGCGAATCGCACTGCTCATCAGGCCACCAAAGACGCACCTTTGGTTGCCATGCAATGAGCTATTCAAAGTAAGGCTGGCGTCTGGGCACACTTTAGTCTTAAAATTATATGCAGTTAACGTGAAGGAAGTGTTATTTGAATTCTTTTATGATTTAAATGTACACACTGTATTTCATGTAGAATACGGTTTTTAGCCGTTTGTTATTTTCTTTTGGTTACAACTTATGAAGGATAGATCTGGCATGCGTTCTCTCTCTCTCTCTAACTCCCTTTTTCTGATTGCACACCTCCAACATTGGGATTACAGTGCGAGTTAAGAGTTGGGTAGAGTTGTTGAGTTTAGGGCCTACTTGCTTGAGACTAGCTCTCAAGTTAGAGATTCTTTATTCTCTCACACACATGTGCTTCTCATTGCCCATCCCCAGTCTCGTTGGTGCCTAGCACACACGCTTGTGCACTACACCCTCATACCACGCATACCTCTTGCCTGTGCGCCTGCGCACAGCCTCTTTCCCTCACTCCTCCCTCTCTCTTCAGTGCGCAGCTGGGCACATGCCCACATACGCGCACGCTCTCTCTCACACACAGACTCACGTATCTCTGGTCTAACACTCATTCAGTCCTACACTGAATACCTGTACATAGACTCATCACCATTTTGTTACCATTTACCCTTTGATCATTCTATTTGCTGCTGATTATTGATTGTACCATACAGTATTAGTTAGCCAAGTAGTATTGATCATGTTAATAAATAGTATCTTTGAAATAAACTGTCCTGTCTGTTTCTGCCGCAGTATTCACTGAATGCCAACCTCTACCATCAAAGTACTCCCAATTACCTTCATCAACCTGGTTGTTCTTGAGTGTTATTAGTAGTGTATTTTTAATACATTAGTACTGCAACACTCTCTAAGACTGTAGCACAGTGTTACAGCTCATCCCATTAATCTTAGTTGTTATATTAATAAAATATTGAAATTAATGGTTAATAAATTATGAGACGGATTTATTAATCCTATCACACATCTTTTGGTGTCCCTGTGTTAGGACTGCAATTGTACCTACACTTTGTTTGTCAGTTTGTACCGTTTTTACCCAGTGTGTTGTGATAGCCCTTTTGTTACTCTGATTGTCTTTTGTATTTGACTTCTGTGTGTTTTTTGACTCTGTTTTCGCCTATTGGATTTTGCTTCTTCATCCTTCCTGTCTTGCCCTGCACTTGTTTTTTGAATCTTCTGTCTGTCCCTGGAATTTGCCTTTGTCTGCTGTTTTGGATTGTTCGCCCTGCCTCTGACTGCTTTTTGGTCTGACGTCTGCTTGTTTTTTGGATTCTGCTCTCTGTCAAGCGTATTGAAAGACTGTTGCGTGGCACAATAAACCTCCCAAGATCATTCATCGGCGAGTCTGCATCAGAGTCCTAAATTTATCCTGACAAACACTGTTCCAGTTTCTCAACGACCCACATCTACTCCCTTATGCCTGACCATTACAGACACTTTCTATATTCTTGAAGTGAAAGAGGTGAGGTAGACAGGTCATTGTCAATTATAACATTATATCATAACATTATATCATTATATTTATTATTCACAGGGAAACAGGCACCTCGCCCGGAATAGGGAGATCAGGGCCCCCTCCTGGAGCCAGGCCTGGGAGGGGAGCTGGTAGGCCAGCGCCCTCTCATGGGCCCACCACCTGTGAGGGGAGAAATAGGGACCGGGTACAATTCCACACGGGTGGCGGGTTGGGGCAAGGGCCCCGGCGCACTCGACTTACGCTACAGAAACTGACTTTTGGTGCGTGGAATGTCACCTCTCGGGGAGGGGGGGGGCCGGAACTTGTGTGGGAGGTGGAGCAATACCAACTAGATATAGCTGGGCTCACTTCTATGCACAGCCTTGGCTCTGGAACCAAACTCCTGGATGGGGGCTGGACTCTATCCTTCTTTGGAGTTGCCTGGGGTGAGAGGCGACGGGCAGGTGTGGGGCTACTTGTTAGTCCCCACTGAGCGCCGCTGTGTTGGAGTTTGTCCTGGTGAACGAAAGGGTCGCCTCACTGTGCCTTAGGGTTGCAGGGGGGAAATCTCTGACTGTTGTGATGGCGTATGCGCCGAACGGCAGCTCAGAGTACCCAGCCTTCCTACATACACTGGAAAGTGTCCTAGTGAAGACACCATCTGGGGACTCTGTAGTTCTACTGGGAGACTCCAATGCTCACGTTGGCAATGATGGAGAGATTGGGAGGAACAGCCTCCACGATCTGAACCCGAGTGGTGCTTTGTTGTTGGACTTCTGTGCGAGCCATGGATTGTCCATAACGAACACCGTGTTGGAGCATAAGGCGGCTAATAAGTGTACCTGGTACCAGAGCTCCCTAGGCCAACGGTCGATGATTGACTTTGTAGTCCTCTCATCAGACCTGCGGCCATGTGTCCTGGACACTCGGTGAAGAGAGGGGCAGAGCCGTCAAATGATCACCATCTGGTGGTGAGTTGGATCAGATGGTGTGGAAGGCTGCTGGACAGACCTGGTAAACCCAAGCGCATAGTGAGGGTGTACTGGGAATGGCTCGCTGAGGACCCTGCCCGGAAGGTCTTCAACTCACACTGCAGGAGCTTCTCCCTGATCGCGAGGGAGGGTGGGGACATGGAGTCCAAATGGACCCTGTTCAAAGCCTCCGTTGTTGAAGCGGCAGCTTTGAGCTGTCGGTGCCCGTCGTGGTGGCAACCCAAGGACCTGCTGGTGGATGCCACCGGTGAGGGAAGCAGTCAGGCTGAAGAAGGAGGCCTTCTGGGCTTGGCTAGCGCGGGAGACTCTGGAATTGGCTGATAGTACTGGCACGCCAAAAGAGCTGCAGCGATGGCGGTCATGGAAGCAAAAACTCGGATATGGGAGGAGTTTGGGGAGGCCATGGAAAAGGACTTTTGGTTGTCCTCAACGAGGTTCTAGCAAACCGTCAGATGACTCAGGAGGGGCAGGCAGGGCCTCATCCAGGCTGTTCTCAGCAAGGACGGGGAAGTTCTGACCTCGATTGGGGATGTGGTCGGACGGTGGAAGGAACACTTTGAGGGGCTCCTAAACCAGAGGAGGCAGGGCCAGAAAATTCAGGACGGTTGTCAGCCATCTCTCTGGCAGAGGTAATTGAGGCCGTTAGGAAAATCAGCAGTGGCAAGGCACCAGGAGTGGATGAGATCCACCCTGAAATGCCGAAGGCTTTGGATGTTGTTGGGCTGTCATAGCTGACACGTCTCTGCAATGTTGCGTGGGAGTCAGGGACAGTGCCTGCGGAGTGGCAGATGGGGGTGCTAGTCCCCATTTTTAAAAGGGGGGACCAGAGAGTGTGCTTCAATTATTGGGGAATCACACTGCTCAGCCTCCCTGGGAGAGCCTATTCCAGGGAACTGGAAAGGATACTGCGGCCAATTGTTGAACCTCAGATCCAGGAGGAACAATGTGGATTCCGTCCTGGCCGTGGAACAGCGGACCAGCTGTTCACTCTTCCACAGATACTGGAGGGATCATGGGAGTTTGCCAATCCAGTCTACATGTGTTTTGTGGATCTGGAGAAGGCTTACGATCGTGTTCCCCTGGGTGTCCTGTGGAGTGCCATTCGGTCCCCGTATAACCGCGGTGAGAGCTGTGTCCGTATTCTCGGCACGCAGTCCCAGTGAGTGTTGCACTCCGTCAGGGCTGTACCTTGTCTCCAATCTTGCTCTTGATTTTCATGGACAGGATTTGAAGGCGCAGTCAGGGTGAGAAGGCTGTCCAGTACAGTGGCCTCAAGATTGCGTCTCTGCTTTTTGCAGCTGATGTGGTTCTGTTGGCCTCATCAAACTGTGACCGCCAGCACGCATTAGGGCGGTTTGCCACCGAGTGTGAAGCGATCAGGATGAGGATCCGCACCTCCAAGTCCGAGGCCATGGCCCTATGCCGAAAAAAGGTGGCTTGCCCCCTCCGAGTTGGGACCGAGTTACTGCCTCAAGTGGAGGAGTTCAAGTATCTCAGGGTCTCGTTCACGAGTGATGGAGTGGGAGATCGGCAGGTGGATTGGGGCGGCGGCAGCAACAGTCATGCGGTCGTTGTACCGGTCGTTGTACATGGTGAAGAAGGAGTTGAGTCAGAAGGCAAGGCTCTCAATTTACCAGTCGATCTTTGTTCCAACCCTCACCTATGATCACGAGCTCTGGGTAGTGACCGAAAGAATGAGACCGCGGATACAAGCAGCAGAAATGAGCTTCCTCCGCAGGGTGGCTGGGCGCACCCTCAGGGATAGGGTGAGGAGCTCAGACACCTGGGAGGAGCTCGGAGTAGAGCTGCTGGTCCGCATTGAAAGGAGCCAGTTGAGGTGGTTTGGGCACCTAGTGAGGATGCCTCCTGGGCACCTCATTGTGGAGGTGTTCTGGGCATGACAAACTTGGAGGAGACCCCAGGGCAGACCCAGGACATGTTGGGAGAATTATATTTCTCGGCTGGCCTGGGAACGCCTTGGGATCCCCCAGGAGGAGCTGGTGGATGTAGCCGGGGAAAGGGATGTCTGGGCTACCCTCCTCAACCTGCTGCCATCGTGACCCGGTCCCGGATAAGCCGCAGAAAATGATTAGATATATTAATTATACTGGAGATTGACTTATGTTTTCTCTCTAAATTTTACTCATGTATATATGTAACCTACCTACATTGTAGTGTGATGCTGTGTGGTGATAATCACATAGGCAGAAGAGCTGCATAAGATCAATGTAGTATACATTTTCGGAGATTTCATTAAAACTTAACGAGCCCGTTCGCAAACAGAACAACCATCCTGATACCTCTGGCTACACTTCACCTAAATGGTGACGTCCCAAATTACTACCTGTAACGTTAAAACTTAAAACATAGAAACAGATATTCCAAAAACATCAGTAAACCTCCCCCAACACACATCCACTTCAAACACGTTGTCTAACAACAAACAGTAAAACTTGCCCAACAGAGCAAAAGGGGCGGGGCGAACGACCGCTCTCCGACGCTACAATATTATAACCTAGTTTGCAATTGGATCAACATAAGAATACTGTCTGAATCCGGAATTTACTGTACATGTCATATGTTTTCAATGCAGTTTTTATATGTAATGCAACTTGCTGTGCATAACTTGCAATACAAAAAAAATCTAAATAAGTCAATAGTAAAGCTGCTACAATTTTCTTTTGCTTGTTGTTGAAGACATTATGTCAACTCAACGTTCAGCTCTTTCAACGTTGAAATTTCAACATTGATTCATAAGTATTTTGTTAACATTTATACAGCCATTAGCATTAAATGTTGTTTCAATGTTTTTTCAACGTTTGAAACAACTGACATTATTGCAACCACATTTCAACGCTGAAGGTCGGTCACGTGCCGGCTGGGTTAGTTTATACTGAAGTAGAATTAGCAGCAAAACTTTCAAACTTCAGTGTGTATGTGCGTAACGTTAGAATCGGGCCATCCACCATTTCACGGTACATTTAGATCGATCCAGGGGTCCGCGTATCGATGTAGTCGCATCTTTAACGTTAAAACTGGTTCCTGATTCGTATCGGTGAATCGTTACACTCCTAGTGTCCATAGGCGCTTTCGCACCGAACAGTTCTAGGGTCTAATTCGATAGGAACTACCCCCTGTGGAGCTTCCCCTAGAACTACATTCGTTCTAGGGCCTTTTTTCTGTTTGCTTTCGCACCGCCAGTAGGAACGCTGAAGTGACGTAAGCCGGCCGACGGTATAGCAGCTAAGAGCTGTTGTTTATGACTAACCAGGATAGCTGCACATTTTGAAGTACAAATTTAATGACTTTTAAGACCTTTTAAATACCTCCAAAAGGAAAAAAAGAACCATTACTGCGGCAAAAGAAATCGACAAACTAGACTACAGTATGCGCAATGAGTTTTATTGAATTTGAATGACAGAAATATTGATTGCACATTAGATAACCTATAACTGCCTTCTCATTAACGAAAATAAAACTGTATGGCGATAGACCCAGTCCAATGGAGAAAATAATTTCCCAATGCATTTATGCATTTACCACCGCAGTAGCAGTGAATGACTTGATGGGCATAGTACTTTTCGGGTGCTAGCATAGTGCCTGTGCCTGACCCTTGCTCGCGGCATCGTGTTTTTTTTTTCCCCCTTTTTCCCCGCCGCAGCCCTCAAATCGTAAGCTGGATAAACACACTCTTATTTTAGGTTAAAATGCGGATCACAACCACACAAGCGGACACACAAGCACCTACCGAAGCGGAGTGTACGCTACCTCTTCAATGTACAAATATACATTGGACGTTGCAAAATGGTCATTGTTGGGGGATATAAAATACCGGTAAAATAAAACATAAAACCATGTGCCCCCTCCTACAATTCCAGACATTTTGAGACATGAATATCAAAAGCTAAATGAAATACGTTCTAAGACTTTATATTTTGCACGGATCTTTAAAAATGGCGGTTGCGATCATCGTATACCTGCGTCTGGACCAATGGCTGTACACCTACGTCACAAGGTTCCTATTGTGCTGCAAAAGTACCTACCCTGGAGTAGGGGCTAAAAAAGCCCCTCAAAACGGCGTTCTTAGAACTAAAATCGTTCTAAGTTCCTGCGGTGCGAACACGCCAAAAAGGGGGTACTTTCTCCAACAGTTCTAAGAACTATGAAAAGTTCCTCCGGTGCGAAAGCGCCTCATGGTTTTAATTAACTGCTGTCAAGATGTCATTTGGGAGCCACACCAGTGAAACCAGCCAAACCAGAAGGACTGGTCAGATTATTGTTGATAGAAGGAACTGTGGTATCTTACATTGTGTGACTGTAAGTGAGAGCTGTAGTGTTGTGAGACTATGAGGCGCTGGTCGTATTGATCATCGCCCTCAACCTGGGGTGTCGGCCAGAACACAACTTATGGCCACATGCAACTTATAGGGCACAAACAAGGACTTCACCAGGACAGCAAATAAAGATTGATAGTAGCTGTATTAGACGTTGTATGTGGTTCTGTGAGGAAACAAGGCAAGCAATGAATACAACTCTACAAACAGCGTTGCACGTACATACAGACTTGCATACCACATTCGTACTATTATCGGAAACATATAACAGGCAACTTCAAACACAGGCATAAACAGCACTCTTACTCACATACGATCGAATATCTACCAAATGCGCTCGAGAAACTACGAGCGGAGACTGTTTAGCTAAACTCACTACAACCTGACATAGCAAGCTCACTGCGAACGTTTCCTTCCCGCTATAACTCTTGTTATTCACATTTAACTGCTTATGCGAACTGTATTAGTGTAGGAATCACTACTCACTTTTTGCATTAACGCACAGCTGAGAAAGCGAAATCGTAACAATCCATAAATCACCATGCGAACAGGAACACAGCACACCAGTGTACAATGTCGTTCTTTTCTAAAAAAAAAAAAAAAAAAAGTCCATTCTTTATAACGCAGGCGCTGCACCTGACTCGAGCGAAGCCCAATTTATGGATTTAAGGACCACAAAGGTGTAAATTAAACTTAGTTAGACATAAGATTATCACAAACTGAAACTATGCAATCCTGTCTAACCCACGTCAATAAACAAACACAAAATGAAACCAAAACAGTTTACGGCCCTTTGAACAGTGACTTTTAGATCTGTGGGATTTAGATCAAAGGAGTGATGACCAGTCTGATGTGGCAAAGTTCCTTAATATACCTGTCAAACCAGTAAAACTGGCATAGAGTGACTGGTGTTCTTCACTGATCATATGGCTTCTAGCTCGGTGGTATTTATTTTCAGCAGTTTGAGAAGGGTGAGGACATTCCTCTGAGATATGGCTGCTGGCATTCACTGGTCCAGCCTGTCTTTTGGGTGTGATACTAAACAAGCTGTACTACTTAGGGGCAGGTAACCACTTTGCTGTCTTTGTTTAGAAGTTCAACACGTAATAATGATCAATAACGTAAAAACTGAAAAAGATGTAATAAATCCAGTACTGTAACATTTGGCTGGTAATCTAATAAAAAACATAAACCAAAAATGTAATGACTTATGACATCACTGCTAGGTTACTGTAAAATTTCATGGTTCAGTAAATATTTTTAATGAATAAGGAAGCCGGGTAAAAAAAAAAAAAAAGTCAGGTGAGTGAATCTGTGTGTGTGTGTCTCTGCATATCTGTATGTATGTGCATGTGTGTGTGTGTCTCTCTCTCTCTTGCCCTGTATGTGTGTGTGGGTGTGTGTGTGAGTTCAGGCTTTGAGTTAAAACAGTTATATTATGTTCCACTGTGCTATATTCACTGTCTCTGAGGGCCATTGTCAGGAAAGAAAAACTTAGACGTTAGATCAGATGTTAAATGTTAAATGTTTAATGTGAAATTGCCTCATGCACAAGAGTAACGGAGCTATGGCCTGTTCCAACTTAGAGGGAATAGGCGAACGTTTAACTGTGCACACTCGCAGCTTACCGGCAAGCAGTGGCAAAACAGGAATTGCAATGGCAGCATCTACACCGGAAAACATAACTACAATTATCGCTTTTCTGACGTTTAGGGTGACCAACTAGACGGAAAAGTTGTTGAAATTTGTAAACAGAGGATACTTTGTTGTTGTTGTCTTTTTCATTGATATTTATTATTATTTTCATTTTTGAGGGAAATAGTGTTTTTTTTATTATTGTTTTTGGTTTGGTGGCACTTGTTACCGGCTGGTTTAGGACCCTCATCACTTGGAGAATCGCCATGTGAAACAAATAAAATCTACACTCTTTGGCATCGCACAGCACCTGTTCTGCCTCTTAATCTGTGACGCAAGGTCATCTTTCACAACAAGGTCGGTTCTGGAGAAAATATTTTTAGGAATAAGAAGATTCTTTATCAATTCTATTTTGACAGTAGGACAGTTATCAGAGAACTTTCACAGTGAAATGTCAACACTACACAGCAGTACACATCTCAAACAAGAGAGGTTCATTTCCAACCAATCAGATCGCTCGTACATGATGCTCTGCACACAGCTGTCTGTGTAACCAATAGGACTGTCTGTTGTTTCTGAAGAAGTAAAATTCCAGTTACGCTGAAGCGCAGCCGTGGCATGATATTCAGGACAACCTGTGGACCAAGACAAAACCACACCGTTCTGTGACTTACGAAAAACTCACTCACAGTTCAGCCTTTTCTGTCAGTGTGCAAGACGGAGTGACTGCGTACTGTGAGCAAACATAGAGATTAAAATGAATAGAATCTCAGCCTTTGACCTGGTCAGTGAGTTCAAAGGTTATAAAAGGATTTCTGTTTGTTAACACCTCAGAGAGAGCTTTTCTTTAATGTCTCTCACAAGCTGCTGTGTAGATTCAAAGTGAACTCGCTTTCTGATTAAATCTGTGCTCTGGAGAAAAATAATCAAGATCGTTCCTTACCGGAATCTTCAGTGAAATGTTTGTGTGTGTGTGAGTATGTGTGTGAGTGTATGCGCGCACATGTGTGTGTCTGTGTGTTTCATATCATGTTTTGTGACTTTTATGATGTCCAGAGGGTAAAGTGGAAGGTGTTTCTCTGTTGTCTCTCTGCAGAGCTTCAGCTATGATAGTGTGGATGCCAAGAGGATCTTCAAGAAGGCACAAACCAGTCAAGAAGGCACAAACCAGTCCCTCAGACATCATCCTTTCCTCACTGTCATTAACAATCTGTAAAGCAACCATGTCCATACAATAAACTTATGTGTTTTATACCTATGATATCGTATTCTTTTGTTCTCATTTCAGTTGTGTCTTGACACATAACCGATCTGCTTGCTCTTAAATTATGCACCTCAGCTAAACATACAGCAAGGGTTTTTAATGACATTTCTGTCCTGTAGGGGGCACCATGTAACTACACGTACCTTAGACAGAAATCTTGTGACTACAGTAATATGTCTGTGCCAACTCCCTGTTGTCCTCTTCACTCTCACTGACTTGTATTATATTCAGTCCCCTGAGCCTGTGGGTGAACACCAGAGACCAGTGACACAGTTAACAGTGAACACCAGAGACCAGTGACACAGTTAACAGTGAACACCAGAGACCAGTGACACAGTTAACAGTAAACACCAGAGACCAGTGACACAGCTAACAGTGAACACCAGAGACCAGTGACACAGCTAACAGTGAACACCAGAGACCAGTGACACAGTTAACAGTGAACACCAGAGACCAGTGACACAGTTAACAGTGAACACCAGAGACCAGTGACACAGTTAACAGTGAACACCAGAGACCAGTGACACAGTTAACAGTAAACACCAGAGACCAGTGACACAGCTAACAGTGAACACCAGAGACCAGTGACACAGTTAACAGTGAACATCAGAGACCAGTGACACAGTTAACAGTGAACATCAGAGACCATAGACACAGTTAACAGTGAACACCAGAGACCAGTGACACAGTTAACAGTGTGAGTGCATTTGTCTCCACTCCATTCCTGTTCCTCCTAACATTAGGTCAAAGTTCAGCAACTAGTTTAAGGGCATACTATACACAAGAAGCACATTGTTATGCTGTAAAATGAATCTGTCTCTCTCTGTCCGTGTTAATCTCTGGAGAAGCCTCAGTTGTCTCAGTTCTTTTCAAGTCTTATTTGTTTCATACTGATCCAACATAATTTGTAGGTTTGAGATGATATGGGGAATGGTTATGGTTTTAATCAGCTTGCTTCAACACACCAGTGACTATTCCTTATAGGACGACCTGTCGTAGAATTTTTTTTTCCATCGTTCATCAACTGGCCTTCAGATCTGTAGTATTTAAGAGTGAGTCATATGAGAGACACATGGCTGCTGCTTTTGTGTCACTAAGCAGCTCCTGATTGATTTTAACCAAATTCTCAGAATTCCTTCAAATCTTTGGAATGTAGGTATGCTGGTACACTGTTTGCAATTAAATCTCTGTAAAAGTCTTGACGAATCACAGAACAATGCAGTGCTTTCTGTCACCAAAACAACTGTACGTGCACAACGGGCAGAACCTGTTTAAGGTCGCATATGTGCGTGGGTGGTTCAGACTATAAAATAAAGATGACTTCTCAGTCATTCACACTCCAGAACCCAGGAACTAGGTAAGAAATTATTTCATCTTTATTATTATTATCATTAGCTGTAGTAGTAGTGACAGTCTGGCCTTTTCCGATCTCAGCCAAAAGTCCATTTAGTGCTTATATAAATGACCGTTATAGTTTAAGTCAGATATTTTTTCTTTTAAAGCGTGGTAATTATTGACTTTTATTGACATGACTGCAATCATGGCATTCTAAGATAATTCAATGTAATTACAGCAAAATGTGCAATACTTTGTTTTTATTCATACTAAAAGTAATGATAGGAAGAATTTGATCACCCAATATGGGTCCTACTAATTGCCACACTGCACCACACTGTACCACACTACACCACACTGTACCACACTGAACCACACTACACCACACTGTACCACACTAAACCACACTATACCACACTACACCACACTACACCACACTGTACCACACTAAACCACACTATACCACACTACACCACACTGTACCACACTACACCACACTGTACCACACTGAACCACACTACACCACACTGAACCACACTACACCACACTGTACCACACTGAACCACACTATAGCAGTGTGGTTCAGTGTGGTGCAGTGTGGTTCAGTGTGGTGTAGTGTGGTGTAGTGTGGTACAGTGTGGTGCAGTGTGGTTCAGTGTGGTGTAGTGTGGTGTAGTGTGGTGTAGTGTGGTACAGTGTGGTGTAGTGTGGTACAGTGTGGTGTAGTGTTGTGTAGTGTGGTATAGTGTGGTACAGTGTGGTACAGTGTGGTGTAGTGTGGTGTAGTGTGGTGTAGTGTGGTACAGTGCGGTGCAGTGTGGTGTAGTGTGGTACAGTGTGGTGTGGTGTGCTACAGTGTGGTACAGTGTGGTACAGTGTGCTACAGTGTGGTATAGTGTGGTGTAGTGTGGTATAGTGTGGTACAGTGTGGTGTAGTGTGGTGCAGTGTGGTGTGCTACAGTGTGGTACAGTGTGGTATAGTGTGGTGTAGTGTGGTATAGTGTGGTACAGTGTGGTGTAGTGTGGTACAGTGCGGTGCAGTGTGGTGTAGTGTGGTACAGTGTGGTACGGTGTGCTACAGTGTGGTACAGTGTGGTACAGTGTGGTATAGTGTGGTACAGTGTGGTGTCGTGTGGTGTAGTGTGGTTCAGTGTGGTGTAGTGTGGTTCAGTGTGGTACAGTGTGCTATAGTGTGGTGTAGTGTGGTGTAGTGTGGTTCAGTGTGGTGTAGTGTGGTTCAGTGTGGTGTAGTGTGGTACAGTGTGGTACAGTGTGGTGTAGTGTGGTGTAGTGTGGTATAGTGTGGTGTAGTGTGGTATAGTGTGGTGTAGTGTGGTTCAGTGTGGTGTAGTGTGGTGTAGTGTTGTGTAGTGTGGTACAGTGTGGTACAGTGTGGTGTAGTGTGGTGTAGTGTGGTACAGTGTGGTACAGTGTGGTATAGTGTGGTGTAGTGTGGTGCAGTGTGGTGTAGTGTGGTTCAGTGTGGTGTAGTGTTGTACAGTGTTGTACAGTGTGGTACAGTGTGGTGTAGTGTGGTATAGTGTGGTTAAGTGTGGTGTAGTGTGGTGTAGTGTGGTACAGTGTGGTACAGTGTGCTACAGTGTGGTATAGTGTGGTGTAGTGTGGTATAGTGTGGTACAGTGTGGTGTAGTGTTGTACAGTGTGGTGTGGTGTGCTACAGTGTGGTACAGTGTGGTATAGTGTGGTGTAGTGTGGTGTAGTGTGGTACAGTGTGGTGTAGTGTGGTTCAGTGTGGTGTAGTGTGGTTCAGTGTGGTACAGTGTGGTACAGTGTGCTACAGTGTGGTACAGTGTGGTATAGTGTGGTACAGTGTGTTGTCGTGTGGTGTAGTGTGGTGCAGTGTGGTATAGTGTGGTGTAGTGTGGTTCAGTGTGGTACAGTGTGGTACAGTGTGGTGTAGTGTGGTACAGTGTGGTGTAGTGTGGTTCAGTGTGGTGTAGTGTGGTGTAGTGTGGTACAGTGTGGTACAGTGTGCTACAGTGTGGTATAGTGTGGTGTAGTGTGGTATAGTGTGGTACAGTGTGGTACAGTGTGGTGTAGTGTGGTGCAGTGTGGTGTGCTACAGTGTGGTACAGTGTGGTATAGTGTGGTGTAGTGTGGTATAGTGTGGTACAGTGTGGTGTAGTGTGGTGTAGTGTGGTTCAGTGTGGTGTAGTGTGGTTCAGTGTGGTACAGTGTGGTACACTGTGCTACAGTGTGGTACAGTGTGGTATATTGTGGTACAGTGTGGTGTAGTGTGGTGTAGTGTGGTTCAGTGTGGTGTAGTGTGGTATAGTGTGGTACAGTGTGGTGTAGTGTGGTATAGTGTGGTGTAGTGTGGTGTAGTGTGGTACAGTGTGGTTCAGTGTGGTTCAGTGTGGTACAGTGTGGTACAGTGTGGTGTAGTGTGGTACAGTGTGGTACAATGTGGTTCGGTGTGGTACAGTGTTGTGTAGTGTGGTAATTAGAAGGACCCCCAAATATTGATCTTTTTTTTGTCTTTTTTCAAGCAGCAACATCTCAGACAACTGAACAGAGACAACACAAATGGCTGACAGAGCAAATAACACTTTTCTTGCTGATCTGCATCATGAACCAACAAAGAGGAGACAAAAGTCCATGAAAAACAAGACTCTGAGGGCTGACCAAGAGGTTCTCACTGCAGACCTCTATTCACATAATGGCAAGTTGACTGTAACAAACCTAACATTTTACACGAACAGGACTGGCACTTGGCACGCAGCTATCCGAAATCAGTTTGGAGCTCAGCAGGAGAGAAATATAGGCCATGGTACACTAATAAAAATAACTCCCAACAATACCCAATCATTCAATGTAAATATATACAGAAATGGCACTGTCCTGGTCCAGGGTAAGCATATGGGAGCTTTTCTAGCTCAGTTTGAAGAGATAAAAGCACAGCTGCCAAATGTTGAGGGGCGGGTTGGTGCAAATCGCACAGAACATAACACATAAAAATGCAACAACAATAACAACAAAACAGTGAAATGCATGTTTCCGCTAATGAAGAAAATGACTAATAACGCCCTAACTTCTCATCAGCCTTTCTGCTTTAGCCACTCATAATTCAGTTGGCCAAAATAAGAGTTTTGTTGGGATCAGATCTTGTATTTCTGTTAATCATATATATCAAATATTCATGTATGCTTATTTACTTCGTTATTGTGTATGAGAACTCATACTTTGGTATACTGTGCTGTAACCTGTGCTTTCTAACAATAAAGTTTGCAAAATTATAGAGTGTTTGTACTTTCTTGTTGGTTGAACGCAGATGTACCAAAATGGTAAATGGTAAGCACCAATGCAAGTAGCCAGGGGCTCAGTAATTCATTAAAGTATTATGACTTTTAAGTAATATAGCTGACTGACAGAGGAGAATCTACAAAACACAGAATGCTTGATAATATCCAGTGTTAACCATACATCTGTAAACATGCACACAAGGTGAACTTCGACTGTCGGGATGACATAGTAAGTCTGTTAGACAATGATGAATGTTGTCATAGTGCTGCTGTTTACAGGACTTGTATTACAAAACAAAACAAAACAAAACTTGGCTACAGGGTGAAAGAATTCATTTACAGCTGGCACCGCCAGTTTCAAGCTTACACAAATGAATGAGTGATTCAGTCCAGGAAATGCTTGTCATCGTCAACTCATAACTAGTAGTTTGAAACCATGTAAGTTTCTGTGTGAGATGGAGGCAGAGCTGGGGCCAATACGTTCAAGATACATGGCATAGTCACTGCAAGCACATTTCGACACCAATAACAGTCATGTGTAAAGAACAGAAATAAAATAACAAGAGTAAGCAAAAATAAAGAAAACTAAAGTGTTGCAAAATTGTACTACTTAACCATTTAAAAGTATGATCAAGCTCAATCGGATGACTATATCTTCCTGTACGTGTATTATGAAGTGTTTCAGGTTGAGGTTTCAGTCTGTTTATGAAAGACAGGATGTAGTCCATGTGTTGCCAAAAAACAACAACAAAAAAGGTTTTTTTGTTTTGAGGTGATGTTCCTCTGAACATCTGTCTCTCACCTCATCACATTTCCAACGGTTAGTTCATTAAGTTTCATTTTTCATCTGAAGGATTTTTTTATCCTTTTTTCCTTAAGAAATGCTCTTTATTCTTTATTTCAGATATATTTAAGACCACAAAAATGTGTTAAATATTCTGCAGAATTATTAGTGAGTTATTTGTCATTTAAAGCCAAGTCTCTTTTTACAACCCAGGATCCCACAACAGGTCAGATCTGAGTTCCAGTCAGGTTTGAGTGATTAAGCATGGAAACTAAAACATCCGTATCTGGATGAAATTGGACAGACAGACTCAGCACTTGTGATTTTTAAAACCTACAGTAATCTTTACCGACCAAGAAATCATAAGAGGAAAAGGTACCTACTCATGTTGAAAGGGAATGTTCACCAGTCCCCAACATATGGGCCCAGAACTGTCCCTGTGTTTAAATTGCCAAAACAATTGACTTCAAAGTCATTTCAGTGGATCAAACATATGACATTGTTCTCATGTTGAAATCCAGAGGAAATATCCATTTGTGACTTGGACCCAAACTGAGGAAGCATATTTTGCCACGTACAAATGGTAACTGTGTTCTGCATTCTTCAAGTTTCAAGTTTTATTGTCATTTACCAGATAACAATGTGGACATCACTATCAGTGATAAAACTCTTGGGCTCGGGGCCAGCTCAGATTGCACAATGTAGGTAAGAGTAGATAATACTGACAGAAGAGTGAGATTACAATCCTAAAGATTAGATGTTTCAGAAACCCCTGTGTGGGTGAGGAAAAGGCCTTTTCATCCTAATGCTTTTTGAAATTTTACAAATTATTCAATGTCAACTGGACTAAATAGGTGCAGCTAACGTGGTTGTGTGATTTTCTGACTTAGCAACATAGAAGAATTGATATTTTAAATATACAGAAATGCATGATTGTATTATCTACCCTCAATAACCACATGTTCTGTTTGACCTGTTTCCCTCTCTCTTTGTGTGGCGATTAAATCCCAAAGTTGCTTCAGAGGAAGGTGAACCACTTTGGCCTCCACCGATAACAGAGGAGCATTGGAGGAGTTAAAGAAAATAAAAGTATCTTTAGTTTTCAGACATAAGATTGGAGCGGTCTAGAAATTCAGTAGCTCACTGACATTGGCGTAAGCACAATTCACAAGATATTTCTCCATCCGCACTGCCTTCTTTCTCTGTTGACAAAATCTGACAAAATCCAGGATCTTAATGAAGGTTTTCTTAGCTCTCAACCCTTTTTCTTGGGGACGAATTACTCTAGTCTGACCAGTGTAAAAAGTACCTTCTAACTTGCTTGATCTGTTTCTTTTCAAATAGAATCTCATTCTCATTTCCACCCCTCACAACGACTGGGCCTCTGTAATGGGTTGTTGGAGAAATGGAAGAAGGCCTCTAAAATGGAAGAAGGCCTCTGAATGTTGAAGTCAACGGAAGAGGGCTTCGGTATACCAAAAAGGGAAAATGCAAGGTCAGCAAAACATGAAGGCAACATAAAAAGGGTAAAACCTAGATTATAGTGACAGGGAAGCATAAGTAATGGTCAGGATGTTGTTGCTTCAGTATCCGCTTTGCATGGACTAGCCCAACGCTTGATAGTTAACACCTGCATTAAGGGTAAAGTATATGAGGTGAGATTGGGGACATGGTTGAGTATCCGAGGTAAGATGAGGACACAGTTAAATATTATTTTTTATTTAACCAAAAAAGGGCACTTCGGAAATAGTGGTGTATGGAATCATGAATTCTGGGAAAACTTGGGGAAATTTCTGGAAGCGAATGGGTTGGACCATGCAAAGCACAGATGATGTAAGGGGTGTTACCATACAACCGTGTTATGCGTTTATTGGATACATAGGTTTAGCATATTGATAAAATTTTAGATATAAGTGCATGATTTTTTGTATTATATTCAGTCACTCCCTAGGACCTGACTCAGTTTGTTGTATTTTGTTCACTGCTGAATGCAATAAACTTACACTGCATCAGACTCCTGAACACTTTGACTGCTTTTGAAAACTTGGAATTCATTTTAAACTCAGCATAAGAAGTACAGCATTTAGTGTGGAGAGGGACTCGGTCTTATCTGGCCCAGACCTGGGAGTCTCTCCCACAGGGTTCTACAGTGGGGGTGTCACTCCAGTTCCTCAATCAGTGTGTTTCAAATCTTTAAACCAAAGGAATGAGCAGATGCTCATGTGAAACCCAATTATACATTCAAATTGTAAACTGTCAGGGTTCCTGCATGAGCTGTTTTCTCTGTTGTGCCCCTGGTGGTCATTTCTGATGTTGGCTATCATTTGTTTTTGGTTTTTGGTCATGTGTTTCTTGTTTATTTTGGTTTTCCATGTGCTCTGGCCCTGCCCCTCACAGGATTCTGCTCTCTGTCAAGTGTATTGAAAGACTGTTGCGTGGCACAATAAACCTCCCAAGATCATTCATCGGCGAGTCTGCATCGGAGTCCTAAATTTATCCTGACATAAACACTGTTCCAGTTTCTCAACGACCCACATCTACTCCCTTATGCCTGACCATTACAGACACTTTTTATATTCTTTAACTCTGGGATGTGGAAATCTTCAGTGAAAGAGGTGAGGTAGACAGGTTATTGTCAATTATAACATCATTATATTTATTATTTATGGTTTTGTGTACAAATTGCTAAAAGACTAACCGCATACACTGCCATGGACTGGCGACCTACCCAGGGTGTTTCCCTGCCTTTCACCCAATGAATGCTGGGATAGGCTTCAGCTCCCTCCGCGACCCTAATTAGGATAGGCGGCTTAGAAAACGAATGAATGAATGAACGAACTAACTGCATACACTCACTGCTACCATCTTCTTCAGTGGATATGAAAGATGAACATTTTCTGTCAGATGCGATCATTAGGGGTGTGCATCTCTTCCTTATAAGATGAGCTGCTACGCATCTAGATACATGGGCTACAATACAATTCGGGGACAATACATTTTGATGGGGAACGAATCGGTGCGATTTGATGCGATGCGATGCGATGCGATGCGATGCGATGCGATACGATCCAACCTGACACAGTCCTTAACATTTGTTTAATGCAGACATTCATTTTCAATTAGGTTTCACCATGCTGTCTCACCAGGTTAGTGGTAAGATTTGTTGGGCAACCGCTGTACTTTATCTCTGTTCTACAGACCTTCCAAATGGCCAGACTTTTGTTCAATTTCCCTCTTATAAAATCCAAATGTCTTCCAAACTTTAGATTTTAGATTTGATGGTGCCCTGTAAACCGTGTCGGGTGTTGTCGGACATGTTAAATATGAGGGAAAGCAGCTGTTACAATTTTCTTTTGCTTGTTGCTGAAGACATTATGTCGATTCAACATACAAACCTTTCAACGTTGAAATTTCAACATTGATTCATAAGTATTTTGTTAACATTTATACAGCCATTAGCATTAAATTTTGTTTCAACGTTGAAACAACTGACATTATTGCAACCACATTTCAATGCTGAAGGTCGGTCACATGCCGGCTGGGTTAGTTTATACTAAAGTAGAATTAGCAGCAAAACTTCAGTCAAACTTCAGTGTGTGTGTGTGTAACGTTAGAATCGGGCCTTCCACCATTTCACGGTACATTTAGATCAGTCCAGGGGTCCGCGAGTCAATGTAGTCGCATCTTTAACGTTAAAACTGGTTTCTGATTCGTATCGGTGAAACGTTACACCGCTAGTGTTCATGGTTTTAATTAACTGCTTTCAAGATGTCATTTGGGAGCTGCACCAGTGAAACCAGCCAAAACAGAAGGACTGGTCAGATTATTGTTGACAGAAGGAACTGTGGTATCTTACATTGTGTGACTGTAAGTGAGAGCTGTAGTGTTACTGGACTATGAGGCGCTGGTCGTATTTATCACCGCCCTCAACCTGGGGTGTCGGATAAAATTTTAGATATAAGTAAATGATTTTATGTATTAGATTCAGTCACTCCCTAGGACCTGACTCAGTTTGTTGTATTTTCACTACTGAATGCAATAAACTTACACTGCATTGGACTCCTGAAGACACTGACTGCTTTTTGAAACTCAGAATTCATTTTAAACTCAGCATAAGAAGTACGGCATTTAGCGTGGAGAGGGGACTCAGTCATATCTGGCCCTGGCCTGGGAGTCTCTCCCACACAAGCTAACTGTAAGTGAACGTTTCCTTCCCGCTATAACTCTTGTTATTCACATTTAACTGCTTATGCAAACTGTATTAGTGTAGGAATCACAACTCACTTTTTGCATTAACGCACAGCTGAGGAAGCAAAAATTGTTAATAAAATTTTTTTTTAAAAAAGTCCATTCTTTAAAACGCAGGCGCTGCACCTGACTCGAGCACCGCCCAATTTATGGATTTAAGGACCACAAAGGTATAAATTAAACTTAGTTAGGCATAAGGTGATCACAAACTGAAACTATGCAATCCCGTCTAACCCACGTCAATAAACAAACACGAAATGAAACCAAAACAGTTTACGGCCCTTTGAACAGTGACTTTTAGATCTGTGGGATTTAGATCAAAGCAGTGATGACCAGTCTGATGTGACAAAGTTCCTTAATATACCTGTCAAGCCAGTAAAACTGGCATAGAGTGACTGGTTTTCTTCACTGATCATGTGGCTTCTAGCTCGGTGGTATTTATTTTCAGCAGTTTGAGAAGGGTGAGAACATTCCTCTGAGATATGGCTGCTGGCATTCACTGGTCTAGCCTGTCTTTTGGGTGTGTTACTAAACAAGCTGCACTACTTAGGGGCAGGTAACCACATTGCTGTCTTTGTGTAGACGTTCAATACGTAATAATGATCAATAATGTAAAAACTGAAAAAGATGTAATAAAACAGAACGTAATAAATCCAGTACTGTAATATTTGGCTGGTAATCTAATAAAAAACATGAACCAAAAATGTAATGACTTAAACATCACTGCTAGGTTACTATAAAATTTCATGGTTCAGTAAATATTTTTAATGAATAAGGAAGTCAGGTAAAAAAAAAAGTCGGGTGAGTGAATCTGTGTGTGTGTGTATCTGCATATCTGTATGTGTGTGTGCATGTGTGTGTGTCTCTCTCTCTTGCCCTGTGTGTGTGTGTGAGTTCAGGCTTTGAGTTAAAACAGTTATATTATGTTCCATTGTGCTACATTCACTGTCTCTGAGAGCCATTGTCAGGAAAGAAAAACTTAGACGTTAGATCAGATGTTAAATGTTAAATGTTTAATGTGAAATTGCCTCATGCACATGTGTAACGGAGCTACAGCCTGTTCCAACTTAGAAGGAATAGGCGAACGTTTAACTGTGCACACTCGCAGCTTACCGGCAAGCAGTGGCAAAACAGGAATTTTAATGGCGGCATCTACACCGGAAAACATAACTACAGTTATCGCTTTTCTGACGTTTAGAGTGGCCAACTAGACGGTTAGGAAGGGGGGAGTGAGGCGTGAGGCGTGAGGAGAGCTGGAGGAGCCTTGTAATTGAGCTGGTGTGAATCTAGAAATTGGAAAAGTTGTTGAAATGTGTAAACAGAGGATACTTTGTTGTTTTGTTCCATTGATCCTTATTATTATTTTCATTTTTGAGGGAAATAGTGGGGTTTTTTTTATTATTGTTTTTGGTTTGGTGGCACTTGTTACTGGCTGGTTTGGGACACTCATCACTCGGAGAATCACCATGTGAAACAAATAAAATCTACTCTCTTTGGCATCGCACAGCACTTGTCCTGCCTCTTAATCTGTGACGCAAGGTCATCCTTCACAACAAGGTTGGTTCTGGAGAAAACATTTTTAGGAATAAGAAGATTCTTATCAATTCTATTTTGACAGTAGGACGGTTATCAGACAACTTTCACAGTGAAATGTCAGCACTACACAGCAATACACATGTCAAACAAGAGAGGTCCATTTCCAACCAATCAGATCATCCGTACATGACGCTCTGCGCACAGCTGTCTGTGTAACCAATAGTTAAGCTGAAGCGCAGCCGTGGCATAATACTCAGGACAACCTGTGGACCAAGACAAAACCACGCTGTTCTGTGAGTGATGAAAAACTCACTCACAGTTCAGCCTTTTCTGTCAGTGCGCAAGACGTGTGTGTACGCGTACTGTGAGCAAACATAGATTAAAATGAATAGAATCTCAGCCTTTGACCTGGTCAGTGAGTTCAAAGGTTATAAAAGGATTTCTGTTTGTTAACACCTCAGAGAGAGCTTTTCTTTAATGTCTCTCACAAGCTGCTGTGTAGATCCAAAGTGAACTCGCTTTCTGATTAAATCTGTGTTCTGGAGAAAAATAATCAAGATCGTTCCTTACTGGAATCTTCAGTGAAATTATGTTTCTGTGTGTGTGTGAGTGTATATGTGTGTGTGTGTATTTCATATCATGTTTTGTAACTTTTCGATGTCCAGAGGGTAAAGTGTAAGGTGTTTCTCTGTTGTCTCTCTGCAGGTCTTCAGCTATGATGGTGTGGATGCCAAGAGGATCTTCAAGAAGGCACAAACCAGTCCCTCAGACATCATGATTTTCTCACTGTCATTAACAATGTGTAGAACGACCATGTCCATACAGTAAACTGATGTGTTTTATACCTGTGGTATTGTATTCTTTTGTTCTCATTTCAGTTGTGTCTTGACACATAACCGGTCTGCTTGCTCTTTCCTGTGCACCTCAGCTAAACATACAGCAAGGGTTTTTAATGACATTTCTGTCCTGTAGGGGGCACCATGTAACTGCATGTACCTTAGACAGAAATCTTGTGACTACAGTCATATGTCTGTGCCAACTCCCTGTTGTCCTCTTCACTCTCACTGACTTGTATTATACTCTGTCACCTGAGCCTGTGGGTGAACACCAGAGACCAGTGACACAGTTAACAGTAAACACCAGAGACCAGTGACACAGCTAACAGTGAACACCAGAGACCAATGACACAGCTAACAGTGAACACCAGAGACCAGTGACACAGTTAACAGTGAACACCAGAGACCAGTGACACAGTTAACAGTAAACACCAGAGACCAGTGACACAGTTAACAGTGAACACCAGAGACCAGTGACACAGTTAACAGTGAACACCAGAGACCAATGACACAGTTAACAGTGAACACCAGAGACCAGTGACACAGCTAACAGCGAACACCAGAGACCAATGACACAGTTAACAGTGAACACCAGAGACCAGTGACACAGTTAACAGTGAACACCAGAGACCAGTGACACAGTTAACAGTGAACTCCAGAGGCCAATGACACAGTTAACAGTGAACACCAGAGACCAGTGACACAGCTAACAGTGAACACCAGAGACCAGTGACACAGCTAACAGCGAACACCAGAGACCATAGACACAGTTAACAGTGAACACCAGAGACCAGTGACACAGCTAACAGTGAACACCAGAGACCAGTGACACAGTTAACAGTGAACACCAGAGACCAATGACACAGTTAACAGTGAACACCAGAGACCAGTGACACAGCTAACAGTGAACACCAGAGACCAATGACACAGTTAACAGTGAACACCAGAGACCAGTGACACAGTTAACAGTGAACACCAGAGACCAGTGACACAGTTAACAGTGAACACCAGAGGCCAATGACACAGTTAACAGTGAACACCAGAGACCAGTGACACAGCTAACAGTGAACACCAGAGACCATAGACACAGTTAACAGTGAACACCAGAGACCAGTGACACAGCTAACAGTGAACACCAGAGACCAGTGACACAGTTAACAGTGAACACCAGAGACCAGTGACACAGCTAACAGTGAACACCAGAGACCAGTGACACAGCTAACAGTGAACACCAGAGACCAGTGACACAGTTAACAGTGAACACCAGAGACCAGTGACACAGTTAACAGTGAACACCAGAGACCAATGACACAGCTAACAGTGAACACCAGAGACCAGTGACACAGCTAACAGTGAACACCAGAGACCAGTGACACAGCTAACAGTGAACACCAGAGACCAATGACACAGTTAACAGTGAACACCAGAGGCCAATGACACAGTTAACAGTGTGAGTGCATTTGTCTTCACTCCATTCCTGTTCCAGTATCTACTCTGTACCTTCCAGTGTTAGTGATGTTAGGGAAAGCAAATGGTTAACATGGGTGTGTACCATCATAACAAAGACAACTACACACACACCCACACACACCCACACACTCACACACACTCACACACACACACACACACACACACACACACATTCACACACACGCAAGCACACACACACAGACACACACTCTCACACACACACACACACACACACACACACACACACACACACACACACGCAAGCTCACACACACACACACAGACACACACTCACACACACACTCACACACACACACACATGCATGCCTGGATTCACTTAATGGCTGACTACTGTAACTCAGTATGAATAAGTGGTAAACGCTTGTTGCTTGGATATGGGTTTTGTTTTGGTTTAGACTTATTCTCAGTGCTCTCCCTTGTCATTTCTAAGGCGTGTTAACTGGCTTTACGCTGGTTTTAATCATGCGGTGTGGTTCAGGAGTGTGCTGGGTTATACAGCTGAGAGTGAGTTATGAGGAAGAGGAGAAGGTATTGATATGAAAAGTATTGATCGCCCTGTGTCACAGCGCTCCCATTCAACTCCACATGCACCTTCACCGGGGGCCGCAGACCAAACCGAAGATTTTCCATCCGGGAGTTTTTCTGGACGCCCGAGTCCTCTCAGCAGGACCCGCTGTAGCTAATGTGCTATAAAGCACTCAGAGCTGCCCTGTGGACTGAGGCCTGGAGGAAGTGAGGCGGTGCTAACCCGCGTCAGCGCGGCACGGACTCCTGGTAACCCTCTGGGTAAAAGTCTTATTGGGAGTCTCTGCTGATCAGGATTAATCAACAGCAGTCCACCCTGCAGGGTCAGTGACAGGCCCCTGGGGCTGACACACGCTTCATTATAATGAACATTTGTGAAGATTTGTTTATTGTTTTCATTTATGACTATGAAGGACAAAGAAAGTGTTACCACCCACGGTCATGGCTTTGTGCTTTGCCCGTGTAACGTGAGGACGGGAACATGTGTGCATAATTTAGCAACAGGCAGGTTTAGGACGTGCAGTCTCTTGTCAGACACAGCGGAGTAATGCTCGGACATAACCACTAGGGGGCAGAAAACGATACCATACTCATTTTTTTCAACTCCTCTAAATCATAGCTGTTATAAATTTAATATTACCATCTCCTAAAACGCTACACTATTCCTGGCATTCTAGAAACTTCCTCCTCTCAAACCTCAGTCACCCCTTAAAGTTCAGAGAAGACGTTTGTCTCTCACTGACGTTTACAGAGTGAGAGAGTCCTGCCGAGTTGGCCTCTAATGTCACCTCTCAAAATAATCAGCTCACAGATAAAAACCAGTGTCAAATTTTTCATTCATTTTTACATTAAATCAAATTAATATGAATAACACAGTCATAAGACCAGTAATGAAACTGACCAGTAATGAAATGGGCCCACGTCAGAAGTTCCACAATCTCAGCAAACTGGTTCCCAGTGTGTTTCCCAGGAAATGAAGGCCAAACTTTCTTAAAATAAAGCTTGTTTTGATTGGCTAGTGTAACTGTTGACATCCATCCCTGTCTAATCTTGTGACCAGTGGAAAGATGAATCAGATTAAAAGAAATACAAAAAAAAAGGGATGAAAGAAAGAAGGAGTGAAATAAAAGAAGGGGATATGGCTAATTGGTGAGGGTTGGCAGTGTTTGGTTGCTAGGATATGGAAGGGTGTAGACGCTCTCTGGGGGGAAAAAACTGTGAGAAATAGAAGGGGGCGGGCACAGAGTGATGATTCACTGATTGGTTCCAGCTCTGTGATGACTGGAGGCAATATGACATAACTGAAGTTCAACTGATTCAAAGAGTTCATTCTCTCTGTGTTTGGTTCATCACTTCATTAGATTCAGTCCCACTGATTCACAGAAACTATTTGACTCAGAGAGTCTTTTGAATTCTACCACAATCAGAGCACGGCCTTAACCATGAGACCCTATTCGATTCCGATTCGATTCTTTGATTTCAGCTGGTCGATTTGATTCACAACATTTCTGAGTGTCTTTCTGGATTAATTAAATGGTCCTTAAATGACTCCAGTCCTAGTAAAGACTCTGTCTGAACTCTTCTCTGACTCCTCAGAGAAGAATCAGAGATGAGGGAATGAGAGAGGGGATCGCTCCAGCTGATGGAGTTGTCTGATCAGATAAAAGAATCGGAGAGGGGATCGCTCCAGCTGACGGAGTCTTCTGCCAAGTCTCTGTGGGTTAAACTGACTAACGGTGTAAGGTATTCATTACGCACTCGTTCCCTGGCTGGCTAATTTCTGTGTTGCGAGACAAAGCGCACAAATACACCCCCGTCCTCCTTCTCTCCTGTCCTGTAGCCGTGGACTAAATCAAACTGATTGGTTTGATATTTTAGCGATGATGTAATCCTCACCGGAGTCCTCCGATTTATAATCTAATTTGAGAGAACAGCACAAACACTAGCATTCTTCAGACACGCAGTCATGCTCTGACAGAGCCACACACACACACGTGCACACACACACACGTGCACACATACACACACAGACACAAATGTGCGCACATGCAGACACAAACACACACCACACAGAGAGAGGGGGACAGAGAGGGAGGGAAAAAAGATGTCTAAAATCTGATGCCCACCCACAATGCATTGTAGCATGAAGGCCCCAGGGTCCAGTGGGAGTCAGGTGACAGGATGTGAGAAAGAGAGAGAGAGGGGGGGGGGGGGAGAGGGAAAAAGAGAGAGAGAGAGAGAGAGAGAGAGGGAGAGAGAGGGAGAGAGAGGGAGAGAAGGAAAGAGAGAGAGAGCGAGAGAGAGGGAAAGAGAGAGGGAGAGAGGGAAAGAGAGAGAGAGGAAAAGAGAGAGAGAGTGGGAGAGAGAGGGAAAGAGAGAGAGAGAGAGAGAGAGAGAGAGAGGGAAAGAGAGAGAGTGAGAGAGAGGGAAAGAGAGAGGGAGAGAGAGGGAGAGAGGGAAAGAGAGAGGGAGAGAGGGAAAGAGAGAGAGAGAGAGACAGAGAGAGAAGGAGAGAGAGAGAAAGAGAGAGAGAGAGGAAATTGGTTGGTTGGTGGTCACCCCCTCGTGAGAACATCACTGCTGGGAGATGGAGGTTATTTTTACAGGAGGGCAAAGACAGGCCAGCATGTCCCCACAGTCCCACACTGGGCGCCAGTGCACCAGGGACCGGGGGTGTAAGACTGCATGTGTGTGTGTGTGTGTGTGTGTGTACAGAGAGAGAGAGACAGAGAGATGTGAGAGAGATAAAGGTGTGAGGAAAAGGAGGCGTTGATTCCTGCCAGCACAGACAGGGAGAGATGACATCATGTCTTCAAGCTCAGCTCCACACACCTGGAGCTGACATTAACAGGCAGAAAGCCATTTTAAATGCTCCACAGATCCAATGAATACGGTCTACAGCACACACACACATCACTCAGTGAATACAGTCAGTCTAATACAGTTAGTCTAATACAGTCAGTCTAATACAGTCAGTCTAATACAGTCAGTCTAATGCAGTCAGTCTAATACAGTCAGTCTAATACAGACAGTCTAATACAGTCAGTCTAATGCAGACAGTCTAATACAGTCAGTCAGTCTAATACAGTCAGTCTAATACAGTCAGTCTAATACAGACAGTCTAATACAGTCAGTCTAATACAGACAGTCTAATACAGTCAGTCTGATACAGTCAGTCTAATACAGTCAGTCTAATACAGTCAGTCTAATACAGTCAGTCTAATACAGACAGTCTAATACAGTCAGTCTAATACAGTCAGTCTAATACAGACAGTCTAATACAGTCAGTCTAATACAGTCAGTCTAATACAGTCAGTCTAATACAGTCAGTCTAATATAGTCAGTCTAATACAGTCAGTCTAATAGTCTAATACAGTCAGTCTAATAGTCTAATACAGTCAGTCTAATACAGTCAGTCTAATAGTCTAATACAGTCGGTCTAATACAGTCAGTCTAATACAGTCAGTCTAATACAGTCAGTCTAATACAGTCGGTCTAATACAGTCAGTCTAATACAGTCAGTCTAATACATTCGGTCTAATACAGTCTAATAGTCTAGCACAGTCAGTCTAATACAGTTGGTCTAATACAGCCAGTCTAATAGTCTAATACAGTCAGTCTAATACAGTCAGTCTAATACAGTCGGTCTAATACAGTCAGTCTAATACAGTCAGTCTAATACAGTCAGTCTAATACATTCGGTCTAATACAGTCAGTCTAATAGTCTAGCACAGTCAGTCTAATACAGTTGGTCTAATACAGCCAGTCTAATAGTCTAATACAGTCAGTCTAATACAGTCAGTCTAATACAGTCAGTCTAATACATTCGGTCTAATACAGTCAGTCTAATAGTCTAGCACAGTCAGTCTAATACAGTTGGTCTAATACAGCCAGTCTAATAGTCTAATACAGTCAGTCTAATACAGTCAGTCTAATACAGTCGGTCTAATACAGTCAGTCTAATACATTCGGTCTAATACAGTCAGTCTAATAGTCTAGCACAGTCAGTCTAATACAGTTGGTCTAATACAGTCAGTCTAATACAGTCGGTCTAATACAGTCAGTCTAATACAGTCGGTCTAATACAGTCAGTCTAATACATTCGGTCTAATACAGTCAGTCTAATAGTCTAGCACAGTCAGTTTAATACAGTTGGTCTAATACAGCCAGTCTAATAGTCTAATACAGTCAGTCTAATACAGTCAGTCTAATACAGTCGGTCTAATACAGTCAGTCTAATACAGTCAGTCTAATACAGTTGGTCTAATACAGTCAGTCTAATAGTCTAGCACAGTCAGTCTAATACAGTTGGTCTAATACAGCCAGTCTAATAGTCTAATACAGTCAGTGTCTGAGTCTAAAGTATACTCCTCACAGATGACTTCGTCCCCTGTCAGCAGGAGGCTAGCAGTCAGTCCACTGCCCCCCTCTGTCTGGGAGTTTGATTCAGACGGATGTTCAGAAAAAGGCCTTATGTAATATGCTCATAAACAAGACAACAGCCTGTCATCCTAAAACATATTTAGTACTAAATCTGTTCCATAAAACAGTGGAATGTCTTTTTCAGAGACGAGGCTGATCCTCTCTCCAGTCTAGACTTCATTTCATTCTCTCTTCAATCTTCTGCTTCCAGTTTCACCACCAAAAGGACCAGTCAGAAACTTACTTCTGTCTTTCACCTCATAAAAAATCTTTATTTAGTTATTTATTTATTGTTTTGTTTTTTTCTTTCTTCTTTACACAAAGACTCATCAGGAGAACCATCAGGTCTCCTTACAGAAGTAAATTGTACTAACATTAATCATATACACTGGGGAAAACAAACATACAGACATGAACTGTAAGGCATAATTATGTCTCATGCATGCACAGAAACCTGTTCAGAATAGCAAACATCAGCTTCCGCTCAACACTCACAAATATAGAAGGGACAGATCCATTCTGTTTGGAACTTTTTTTTTTTGTAGTTTTTTATTTTATTATTTTTTTAATTTTTATTTTTATTTAACTTTTTTTTTCATTTCAGCTCTTAGAGTCACAAAGTCATTCTACCATAATAACATCAGAAAAAGCAAGTACCTCTGAATCTATATTTAGACTTTACAAAATTGGGTTGACTCTCGTTTTTTCTCTTCTCTTTCTTTTTTTTTTAATACATATCCCTAAAAATAGACCAGAGAGTTTGAGCCCAAAAAGGTTTTGAATTTGGAAAGTATGAATCTGATTGTTCTGTGTGTGTCTGTGTGTGTGTCTGTGTGTGCATATGTGTGTGTTTGTCTGTGTGTATGTGTGTGTGTGTGTGTTTGTCTGTGCGTGTGTGTGCGTGCGCGTGCGCGTGTGTGTGTGTGTGTTTGTGTTTGTATGTGTGTGTGTGTGTGTGTGTGTGTTTGTGTGTTTGTCTGTGTGTGTCTGTGTGTGTGTGTTTGTGTGTGTGTGTGTGTGTGTTTGTCTCTGTGTGTGTGTGTGTGTTTGTCTCTGTGTGTGTGTGTGTGTGTGTTTGTGTGTGTGTGTGTATGTGTGTGTGTTTGTCTGTGCGTGTGTGTGTGTGTGTGTGTGTGTGTGTGTATGTGTGTGTGTTTGTCTGTGCGTGTGTGTGTGTGTGTGTTTGTCTGTGCTTGTGTGTGTGTGTGAGGAGGGAAAGAGCAGAGGCGTAGGTGATGCTCTGTCCCTCCTCTGAAACCCTGGCTAATCTGCCTGTGCCAGCCCTCCTACTCTCCTCTGGGCTCTTTAAGCTTCCCCAACAATGCCCGTGTCACAGAGTAGACACCCTGTCACTGCCAAAGGCCATGCATACAGTCCCATCCATACCAGACATTCACTCACTCAACTCTCAGACCACTCACAGCAACACACAGCATCCCTACTGCAGAAATTACAGCAGCTACACGTCATCTTACAAGCACTTCTCTATCTGTGTGTGTGTGTGTGTGTGTGTGAGTGTGTGTGTGTGTATGTGTGTGTGTGTGTGTGTGTGTGTGTATGTGTGTGTGTGTGTATGTGTGTGTGTGGAGATACAGTAAAGTCTTATATTATGTGAGGGGATCAGGTATGAGGATTAGAGAGAACACGGGTTCAGAGAAGTCATATCATTGGATCTGATTGGTTTGGGGGCGGGCCACATTTTCCTGATTAAATCTTTGGCACAGACCTGGGTTACAGACAATGACATTTCACACAAACAGTTATTTCTAAAGCATCTATAAAGTGTACACAATGAATCATAAAATCAATACTAAAACTGACTAAAACAAATCACCACCATTAAAGATATGGAAAAACACAAATAAAATGTAGATTTTTTTTTAAGCTTCCCCTGACTTTTGGAAGTTTTTTTGTTGTTGTTGTTTGTTTGTTATAAATAACTGCAGCAAGTAGCGCCCCCTGTAGGGGATCAGTCAGAGTCATATAACTAAAGTCTTGCACACGAGCCTTTGATCCGATCAGTGCTACAGGGGTTCGGACACAGTCCACGGCTTGGGGGATGCAGGGATCTTTACACGCTTTACAGAGGCAAACATTCAAATGAAAAAGCATCGAAAACATTCACTTGATTACAAAAATACTTCTGAATTTTTATCTTCAAAATATCTAAAAATGTACAGTGTAGTAATTGTTCTGGCAAGTCATGCTTCAACAAAATCATACCATTTCCAATGATAATAGTAATAATAATAATAACAATAACAATAATAATAATAATAATAATAATAATAATAGTTCACCACGACACTTGAGTGAAAGGCTCTTAAGGATGTATGTGTGAGGCTGCACAGTTGAAAGTCGAGCAGTAATGTTGGCCATTTGCATTGTTTGTTTGTTTGTTTGTTTAACAGAGTGATGTTATCATTGGACTGAGGAGCGACACAGTGATTGTGCTATCCTTTCACTCAAGTGTTAGCGCTGATTTTTTGGTGTGTGTGTGTGTGTGGGTGTGTGTGTGTGTGTGTAACAGTAGAAAAAGAATTGTGGGGGAGGGTGGGGGAGGTGAAGAGGAGCAGAAATGTGTGATGGAGGCAGAGGAGGTCTTGAAAGTCCTGCAGCCCAGGGAAGTGGTGTTACCTGGGGGAGAGAAACACAAATTATATCTGACATCCATCTACCACTCTATGTATTTCTATCTCTACCTATATCCCTCGATCTCACTCTCTTCTTCGTTCTCCTTCTCTCTCTCTCTCTCTCTCTCTGACCCTGTGTGATAGACAGAATTTCACCTGTGGTCCATAGTTTGATCAGGTGTGTCTGGAGCCCCCCAGGTTGAGCAGTTCAAAGGAGCACAGCTCCATCAAGGCCAACTGTAGCCACCATCACACAAAAGGAACCTGGAGCAAAAACAACACAACACATGTTGGTCATTAGCCAATCAGCATGCACTTTCACAAAGCCTATCCAATCAGCATACACGTTCACCAAGCCACAGTATCAATCAACCATCAGTTTGTTTTCTAAAAGCAGTATAACGGGCCAGGTCATCACTGTGGCCACTGTCTGTGAGATTATCCAGATTTGACACACTCTATCACTCTGCTATAGCAACCGATTTAATAACAAATCTCATGGAAACATTCCAGAAATGTCATTAAAAAATGGAACTCTGGAGGAGGGATATCTTTGGAATCTAGACATTGTCTTTTTGTACAGTGTGTTTGATTCCTGCGCTGTATAAATTCCCCATTTGTGAGGGCATAAAACCCTGCAAGAAATTTTTTTTATTCTACTTTATGTTGTTATGAGAGAAGCACTGTGGGCAGAGAGTATTACATTTAAAGAGTAACATCCCAATAAAGAGAGAAGTTATAAGTTCAAGAGAAGACCGGGATTAAAAATCTCTTCCCAGAGTCTCTCTGTCATTCCCACACTGAGAGAGAATTTCCTGTGTCACCCCCGGCTGGCGCGACCCTGCCTCTGTCCCACAGAATCTCCCACCATCGCAGCTCTGACAGAGAGGTCACCTCCTAACCCACGACCCTGCAGATGTGGGCCTAAAAATACACAGCCTCTATCTTGATCTAACCCCCTTCCGTCCCTCTTCACTCACACAAAGAAAAACACGCCGGTCGTCCAGTTTGGTGTGAATCAGAGACCTCTGACTCAAATGATCTGGCTTGACTTTGAAATGTGCTTGTGGAGCATGGGTGTGTGACAGGGCAGTGTTTTATGTGGAAATCTGTTTGAGTTATACGGGGTTCACAGGGAGACTAAAGGTGTCGTCGCGTTCGTCCATGCTGACATAAAATCGCTAACATGAGGCTAAGTCAATGAGTCATAAACAGCTGTTCGGCTTACGCGTCCTTATTATAGCCAGTTACTATAGCAACACCAACAACAACAACCGCAATCACGATCACAACAGCACAACAGTAAAAACAATCCGTTCAATTGAAATTATCACAACAGCTCGCAATTACTTTTCACATAATAACTCATTTAAACATCTCAGAAAGATTAGAAAAAAACATAAAACCTTTAACAAGTACTGTCATAAACTGAGATAAAAGTCCTGAGAAGAAGAAGAAAAAAAAAGGAATCTCCATTTTGCTTGACTGGAGTGCAGAAGTTAAGCGTGTCTGACAGGGCGCGGCGGTAAACCTGGAGTTGAGTTGAGTGTTCGTTCACGACTGAGGGGATCGATCCTTTGCCTCCGTTTTCCCGTTCCCTGGATCTCGATGTGTTCTGCCTGAGTGGGTCAGGGTCACAGAACACAGAGAACTGAAGCCAATCACTCAATACAAATCTGACAACTTCCTACCGCTTCACTCAACTCTGTGTTAATATGTTACAACCTGTAACTACACAAAGACCTCTATGTGTGTGTGTGTGTGTGTGTGTGTGTGTTTACCTACATAGTTACACAATGTTCATCTGATCCCACCAATTTCCCCTTCCAAACATGTTAATCTCTCGGGGTAATTCTGAAATCCAAGCATACTGCTGCCCTGCCCCACGGTTACTGTTTTCATTATGTGTGCTGCCTCTTATCAGACCATATCTAATGACACACAGTTTTTTAATTGTGTTTGCAAACGAAGAGTTTGTCATAGCTGACACAGACGCAGTTCCCAGCCTTCAGCTCTCTCACAGCTCATCAGATTAAACAAACAAAACCACATTTTTCGTCATCAGATTTTACACTGTGAACTTCAGCCAATGCCAGAGAAAATGTCTCAAAGAGGAAGCCTAGCAGCTGATAAAGTTAACCTAGGTTCCATCACTGTGCAATTTACAACAATCATCTAAAGTAGATTAAAGCACATCATGGAATAGAGTGGCTGATTGGATACAGGCGTGTGGTGCCAACCTGGCTGTGTGTGTGTGTGTGTGTGCGCGTGTGTGTGTGGCCGAGGGACATGAAAGGCTATGGTTGGGAGACTAATCCACAGACAGTCCTGCAAACTTTCCCTGTCACAAACCCAAAGCAGGAGAACAACTGTAGCTCAGACACAAACCAAACTCTGGGCTTACAGGGAACAACATGAGGGAGAAGACAGTGCCGTCCTAAAGGAGACTCCAGAACTTTCCGTGGAATGAAACAGAATGTTAAGCTTAAGCACAAGAATCATCTCAAGACTCTGTAAGAATTTTAGTGTTCTGTCCTTCAGTGAGCACACTATTTACCTCTATCTAAACAGAACAGAGAGTAAAAGAGAGAAGGGGAGAGAAAGAATGAGAGAGAGAAAGTAACATTCACTTCCTTATTAGCCAAGAGACCTCAGCTGTGGTAACTGCTCTCTCTCCCTCCCCCCCCCTCCCGGTCTCCAACCTCCCCCTCCCCCTCCCAGGCAGTTGATGATGACACCAACCACAGTTCAGCAGGAACTGCTGGGTTAGCCGGGCCATTGGCCAATACACCCCAGGCAAGATTCACACTGACACACACACACAAACATACGCATGTACACACACAAACACACACACACACACACACACACACACACACACACACACAGGGTGGTTTAGCTTTACCCACAGTTCACTGGCTAACAGCACTCAGTTCTACACTATCCTAACTGTGCTAAGTACCACAGAGTCAAAATGATAAAAAAAAATTACATTTTTATTGAGAAGAATTGTTTTGAGAAATGAATAATTAATTTAAATAATTTGTTTGCGCAGTCAAATCCAGCCTGTAATCTGTGATCTGTGCTAAATTCTCTTGTGTTTAGGGGATGTTGTTAAGATGGCGGCCTGGCGGGACTGCTGACTCATGACCCGTCATTTGCGCCTGGGTTAGAGATCTTCACTCAAACCCTTCACTAATCTGTCTCAGTCTCCGCGGAACTATCACCTTTCAGCTTGTTTATCACCAGGGACATGCTGTCTCCAGCAGCGACACTTCCTGATCAGACCCGTGCAGAGATAAACCTCTGAGGCCCCCACATCTCTCTCTCTCTCTCTGTCTCTCTCTCTCGTTCTTTCTTTCTCTCCCTCCCTGTGTCTCTCTCTCCTTCTTTCTCTCTCTGTCTCCTTCTTTCTTTCTTGCTCTACCTGTCTCTCTCTCTGTCTCCTTCTTTCTTTCTCACTCTACCTGTCTCTCTCTCTCTTTCTGTCTGTCTCCTTCTTTCTTTCTCTTTCCTCTCTCTTCTTCTGCCTCTTTCTCTCTGTCTCTCCTCTCCCTTTCTTTCTCTCTGTGTTGATTGTACTGGTGTACATTAGCAAATAAATTTTAAAAAAGTGTCCTGGCAAACAGGGCCAACGTTGGTGTTTGTTTAGATTTCGGAATACCATCGATCCCTCTCAGCTCGGATTTTTTTCCATGACCTCAGTGCGCCATACGAACGGCATTCCCAAGATGGCACTGAAACACAGCTCCTGATATGGTATTCCCGTGGTGAACAATAAGGCTACATCAGGCTATTTATAAATGCAATTACAGGCTCCAGTGCGACCATTAGTCTCACAAAAGGTCAAACGCTGATGTAGTCACGTTGTGATCGGCAAAGAGACCTAAAAAATGAACTAAAATTATTAGACACATAGAAAAATCTAAAAAGTAGGCTAAACATAAACAAAACAAAACACACAAAGCTTGTTTGTTGTGGCAAGTTGTTGTTTACGACTTTGAAAGGTAACAGATAACGGTGGCCTAATATAGGTCAGATGTTTCTGTGTAAGACGGCGATGCATTGGTTTTGACTGAGGACTGAGGGAATGTGAAAAGGGCATGGGGCAGATACACTTTCTAATGTAGGTTTTCTTTTTTTCTTTCTTTTCTTCTACAATCATACACTCCAACAAGAAAAGGGCAACATATGGGGGAGAGCACATGCACGCATACGCACACACACACACACCCCCAACGGGGCTGAACCAAACCACCATCAGACCTGCCATGTGTGTGTGTGTGTGTGTGTGTGTGTGTGTGTTTGGCAGATGGAGAGGTATCATCTCACACTGTGCTCTTTGAACATTAATCTTTTCCCCTTGTTCTTCTATTTTTCAATGTTAAGTCAATATTAAAATGAGATGTAATACATCATAGATTGGTTGATTTATTTCAATTAGTGCATTAAAAACAATAAAGCTAAACTAACGACCCACAGGAAGTCACAGCTAGGCGTGTCCAGTGGAAAGACTGCAGATGCTAGATTAACACAACTGGCCTATGAAATTACAGGCTCTTTACTGCATGATAAGACGATTTCAATCTTTTCTTTTCTCAAATCTCCTCCTTTTTCATCTGGCTTTATTCTGAGGATAACAATGAAGCTCTTTTCACTTCAGTCTGTGTTTCTGATGGAGACCATGCTTGGATATAATGCTCGGAGCTTCGCTGTGCAAAAAACACACACACACACACACACCCCACTCACCCCCTGAGAGTTTTCGACATGCCCCTTCCTGTCTCCTGCTCTCTGTACCTAGGAGGGATGGTGGCATGGAGTGTGGGAGTGTGTGTGTGTGTGTGTGCACATTTCTTTTGTTCATTTGAGTGTTAAAATAAATACATGTTCCGTTCTGTCTGTTTCAGCCTGAAACAAATGCATAATTTTTTAGACTGATAAAACATAACAGTCTAGAACAAAACACAGTTCTGTAAGGATACATAACATTCCAAACTGACAGTTAACATTGTAAAATGTATCCATACCCCAGATGTACAGTATTGATGCATGTTGTATACACATAAATGTTTAGAATACTGTGTGTTGGACAGCACTGAGACAGAGTACGTCTGCAACAGTTTCTTGTCTGACACAAATGATTTCGAGCAAAAAGAGACAGAGTTCTGGTGTAATGTCAGCGCGGTTCATATCCAGTTTATTCTGCTCTGAGCCATAACAGCCCTGACAGAATGGAGCCATGGACTATTCCATCTGACTCATCAAACCTGTGATACCACCTGAGAGACAACAACCAATGAATGGCAAGAGAGAGAGAGCAACAACCAATCACCATCTATTAGTGGACATACATGTAGACAATGAAAGGATTCAAATATCACGGAGGCTGTGACACAGATTTTAA
>NC_044501.1:47248084-47278084 GCF_902362185.1 Chanos chanos | reverse complement strand
GGTTTCTGCTCAGGGTGGGGTTACCTGAGCATGGAGAGAGGAAGGATAGGTGAAAGCAGGAGGGAGAGCAGGAGACAGCTCCGCAGGGTACAGCGGGTACGACGCCCACACGTCAGGGGTACTGGGGTACAGGGCGGGTACAGTGATTTCATCTGTGAAAAAAACAACAGGAAGAGAGTGAGGGATCAGGGGCAGGGACGGAGGCGGAGAGAGAGAGAGTGAGAGAGGGAGAGAGATAGATAGATAGATAGACAGATAGATATAGAGAGAGAGAGATCTGATTGACAGGGATTTGAGGTGACACAGAAATGTGGGGGAGGAGTGCCACAGAGACATGAGTTCTGTGCGTTAAGTGTAGATATAAAATGTCCATATTAAAAAAAAAATCTGTAGATATAAAAAAAATCTAGACGAAGCCCATGCAGATTTTTACAGAGGTTGACTTTTTGTAGTGACATTCATCTGGGAAACAGGTTGGGTATTAATTTTATGATGTATAAATATGTTCGTTGATAGTGGTGCACAAGAATGTCAGAGCCGATTCTACAGATTTAAAATGCAATACCAGGCCAGAGCATGATGAGGTGAAATGCACTGTGGGTATTGTAGGCCGTGACACACCAGTATGGTGTGTAGGTTCTGAATGTGAGCATATTACCAAGCAGCAAAGGCATTCTGCAGGGAGAGGCTGAGAGCCGAGTGACTGGGTTAATATCTACAGACAGGAAAGACTACATTTAAAAAAAAAAAGCCAGAACATATAAGAAAACATTCTCCAGAACACTCTGTGATTTCTAAAGCAGTACTCCGATTGGACAAGCTGATAAAAAAAGAAATAACCCACAAAGCATTTTTGTTCAATTATGTTAAATATGCCTGTAGATTAGTGGGGTCATTACATCACAGGCTTGGCTAATCGCTTCCTTCCATTTGTTTTTTCTTTTTTTGGGTTCAGAGAACATGGAGCATGTTTCTCCACTTCTGCATATTTCTGATAAGACCAAGGTTCGGTCATTTCTGAGGAACGCAGAATTAGGTTTTTCACCATGTGGCGAAATATAAACTGTCAGTGTCAACTAATTTTGTGTGTGTGCATGCATGTGAGTGCGCCTATGTGTGTGTGTGTGTGTGTGTGTGTGTGTGTGTGTGTGTGTGTGTGTGTTTGTGTATGTGTGTGTGTATGTGTGTGTGTGTGTGTGTGTATTCAAATGCTTGAAAAAATATTTAAACTGACCAGTGTCAACAAATTTCACCTAATCTTCAATCTTACTTACTCAGTTTGTTTTCTAACGCCGGTTTCAAATATTTTTCAACAAAAACCTCTGCATGGTGCAAAACTCAAAAACAGTTTCAAAAACAGTCATGTTAGTGATCAATCTTCACTGAGAATCAAATACGACACCATGTAGAAAGGTCTTTTCTAAAATTCAATATAGCCTCAAAAAAAATTCGTCTATTTCATTAACCTCATATAGAGCAGTTCAAAAAGCTGTTAGATTTAAGTACAGGACCACATAACACAACTCAGCAGAAATTAATTAGGTGCAAAAAAAAAAGAAAGACATCACAAAACTTTAGTCTCAACTGATTCCAACATCTTTTATGACCATTGAGGCCTGGCACTGTTTTTTTTCTTTAAGTTTGGTGAAGTCAGCAGTAAATTTCTCATGACTCACAATGAGGCTTAAGCATCACACACAGACGTGGCTTATTGTAACTTACAGCCGGAATTCCGCTGCACGTTGTGAATCATGCCAAAGGCCCACAGGGGGGATGTGTGGATGGTTTGGATTCTGCTCTTGTTTGAAGCCAAAGTGTTATAATCCATTACAAAAAGTCAGAGCAACACATTGTGTCTGTCATACTGTTTACGTTTTCTGCACCACGAATCAAAGAGCAAATGGCTGAAACCATTCTGAGAGGAAAACGAGAAAGTTTCCTGGAAAATGATCTCAGCTTTCCTCCTGGGCTTGGTTACTACCCCCCGCTCCCGAGACGTCCCTACCTTTCATCGTCTTCTAAAATACGGCTCAGGTCATTATCGCTTCACAAACTGAACTTCAGCTTTAGAAAACAGCAATGAGAGAACACACATTACAGATCACAGATGGTTGCCCATTTAAAACAAGTTAATCACTCGAGGACAATAAACAACTCAACGGCATGGTGCAACCAACATCCGCATACAGACGAGTATCCCAACCACAAACCAAGAGTTAGATGGGTGTTTTCCACCCTCTCTTGGCTATCTGGTCTAAAATCTCCACGTGGAACCAGACTAATAAGGAGGCGTGTGCTCTGGGACTGCTGGTCTGGGCAGCAGTGGTTCTACTGGGATCAGAGCCGGGACTTTGGGGTGGGAGGGGTGCCGGGTACTCACAGGGGTCACGGCTGATGAATGGGGGTCCTGGGCTCTGCTGGGATGGAGGAGGGTTGGGTGTGCCCACTAGTTTGTTTTTGGCCATCTTGGTGTTGGCTTTGGCAAACTCCAGACGTAGGGTCTGTGGGATTTCCGGGTCAAATCGTACACCCTGTCAAAGAGGAATTATTCATTTAGTCATTTTAATCATTCTTAGCTGTGGCTTTTTCATCTCCTTCTTTAAAGTATAATTATTATAATTATTATTATCATATTATTAACAACGTGTCATTACCATATTTCAGATAAAAAGCCATTGAAATTACATAAATAAAGCCATTAAACATAAAGCCACTGAATTTAAACTTGAAATACTCTCAAACATGAGCAAAAAGAAAAGAAAAAGAAATTTGTGGTCCATCAAGCAGTGACCTTGAATCATTTTAAGATAAGAAAATTAGGATTCTGACAAAAAGTTATTTTATTTCACTAAAACTCACAACTGCTGTTTGAGATATTAGAGAAACTATTTTTCCCTAATTCTCCTCCTTGGTCAGCCCCACAGGAAGTACTAACCGATCATTAATACTAAATGTTGAAAGATCCACAGATCTTCTGTCCCTAAAGGTATGAAGTACCCAAGGCTGCAGGTAGTGGTGAAAAAAAGCGATTTGTTTTAACATATGTTTTAGAATTGAAGTCTCAACGTGTGTGTTTAAAACTCTAATTAAGAGACAAAACAAGCGGAAGAATTCTAGAGCACGTACTCCAGGAGGAATTCAGGGTTTGATCCCCCCGAACACGTCTGACGCAGCGACTTTGCTGTGTTTCCTGGAATCAGTGCAGCGAGAGGGATGGCACTTGATCGGAACGCGAAACCATCACAGACTGACGTTCCCGATATTCGAGCGCTGTCTGGAGGGGAATGTCGAGCGTGCGTGTGCGCTGCAGACAGGACTCAAACTTAAGTCACTTGTTAACTTGTGAACTCTCTCTGCACACCCAAATGCAGCTGCCACACGACCACACAGAGATGGTACAGCAGGCGGTAACTCGGTCACAGAGCTGTCTACAGCACACACACACACACAAATGCTTTGAATAGCAAGTCAGGAACACAGACTTCCAATATAGGCTGTGTGTGACACTACTGAGGCGTCTTGCTCACAGATAATAAAAAAAAATCAATATCAAAAAACCCTCTACTTTCAAGATGCTTTTTTTTTTTTTTTTTGAACTCAATTATGAACATTCTTCTGGCCTAAGAGCTAAAAATATCTCCCACTGACAAGAGTAAACAAAGGCCACTTCATGCACACCAAAGCAAGGATCTGTTCAAGATCTGACGAAGAAAAGACAGAGTGAGGCAAAGAAAGAGTGAAAAAAAGGAAAATGTACCCTATGGCAGTTCATCCTCTAATCATCTCAATATGACTGAGGCCTTAACTCTCTCTTTCTCTCCCTCCCTCTCTCTCTCTCTCTTCCTCTCTAAGGCTTCACATACTCTCTGTCTCTCTCTCTTTCTCTCTAAGGCTTTACTTACTCTCTCTCCTTCACTCCTCCCTCTCTCTGTCTCTCTCTCTCTGTCTCTCTAAGGCTTTACTTACTCTCTCTACTTCACTCCTCTCTCTCTCTCTCTCTCTCTGCCTCTCTCACGAGAGCTTTCCTCTCTTCTGTTCTCTTCTCTCTCTGTCTCCCTCTCCTCTCTCTCAGCGGTCAACGTGGGGTGTGTGTTCTGTCAGTTCTGTGAGTTTCTGTCAGGGGTCCGTTCTCGGCCCATATCAGCCATGTTTGGGCTGAAAGTAGAGCAGCGCTGGGTTCTCATGGAGCGGGGAATTAAGTAGGATTGCCTGGGCTCTCGCTCCTCCGTATCCCTGGTGACTGAAGATCAGCGGCTGTTATAATGAGTGCTCAGAACTGTTTCAATTTTCCACGCCTCTCACCACACTTTATACCTTACCGCATTGGAAAATACTTCAAACACAAGCGTCTATGAAAGCTAAGACACAGCACAGGCCCTGCCGCGTTATGGACTTTAAAACACTGGGAAAATATTTCTAACATGACTGAATACAACATATGTATTATCTACCGTCTGTTTCTTCCCTCCGGCATGTTCTATGGTGTTAAATGAACTCAGACAGTGTTTATTATTGTTCCACACTGCTACAGTGTTAAATTCACTCAGAGAGTGCTTATACCCAGTACTCTCTTCAGAGTTAATTTAACACTATAGCAGTGTGGGTCACAATCATCACTTTCGGAGTAAATGTAGCACTGCTGTGTTTGCTTTCCGTGTCTCGTAAAATGACTGTCAGGTTTTTGCTTTGTGTGTTCAATCATCTTAAATAGCAGGTTATGAAAAGGGGAAGGTTAGAATCAGTCAAACTGGATTTTCATCTAAAAAAGCATGTTAACTGGTTTTAGGCTCAGCAATAATTCAATTTTTTTCCGTCTCTAAGCACTTGTTATCTCTTCTGAGATCAGACAGTCGTGCCCCTGAATGGCTGGACTGATTGAAAACTCTTGGAATCATCACCTTTAGCAGTTCACAGCTTGTGTGCATAAAGATCGTCACGTCATCTAAAATGAGGACATTTTGCTTCTCACATCTACATTTCAGCCACATGCTCACTCTCAATATTTGTATGTCTTTACACAAGATGACCAAAGAGCGTCTGAAACAAGGAGACACTGTAGGCCTAATATCAGTGCTCCATTTAAAAAGCTCTTGCCCTGGGCACAGGGAGATCTTCAGTACTGCATTGCTCAACATTCAAATGTTGTGGGGCTAACATTTATATGAGTCAAATATTTGTTTCAAATGCTCCATATTTGTGATTGAAGATAGAGTTGAAAGTAGAGTCCCTTTAGACGACAAAACTGGCCCACTGCTGGCTTTATCATGCTGACCCAGTTTGCTGTATAGAATGCCTGGGTTGCTATTTTTCAAAAGTTCATGAGGGAAAAAAATAAGTTTAACAGAAATATAAGCTCAAGAACTGAAGGGTTATGAACTTAAACAAGTGATCAAAAACAGAGACATGAAAAAAGAAATACAGAGATTAGACCGTCTTAAGTGTAATACATACTTTTCCCCCAAAAAGTCTCTTCATTCTCTCATTAATATTTGTTCATAAACCTAAGGCAAACCCCCAGACTGCAGAACATGTTTTTTTGGGGGGGTTTTTTTGGTTCTGTTTTTCACTTTTATGATTGCAGCTCCATGTGTTGCTCTAAAGGCTTTTTTTGGAGACAAGGTCAGAAGCTTGAGTCCTGCCTAAGTAAGATTAAACCTAGATCCTGGATCGATGCACTCCATTTCAACACAAGAGGAAAGATTTCACTCATACAGTTAATGAGATTAACCTGCTAGCTTCTGCCGACCCACTGCAAACGATCCCAAACCAGCCATCTTAGCTTGTCTCACACACGCTAGAAATAAACACAGACCTTGTGGTACCTTTCATATTAGCATTCCACATGTTTCTTTTTTTCTTTGCAAAAAAATATGTTTGCACAATTAATAAATCCCTTAGCTGGGTTTATCTAAGTTAGAAAGCAGTGTGGCTAGACACTGTGCTTATAACATATAGCAAATAGGAAACAGTTCTGAAGTGTATCAATCAACTGCCTGTATCCATGGCAACAACTGCAGGATTCAAATGAGGTTCGTTGTAATTGGTCACACTCATTAGCTCATTAACATAATGACATCTCCTGGTCAGCAGTAGGAAGGTCAGAGATATCAGCGGCAGAGATCAGAGATACAGTGGCCGCGTGTGGACAAATATCACTCTGGGTTACAGAGATGAACTGTGTTATCATTTGTGTGTAGAATTTCAAAATCACTAGCATGCGCGCGTGCGTCTGCGCACACACACGCGCGCGTGCACACACACACACGCACACACACGCAAACCAAGAGAAGTGGAAGGTTATACTCACATTCAGGGCATTCTTTGCAGCTTCTGCCTCTGATCTGCTGTCAAAACTGACAAACCCCACCGGCTTAAAAAACAAAAATACAGAGAGAAAGGAACAAATGTGAAAAGAGAGCAAGCAGGAAATGAGACAAGGTGTTGTAAAACACAGCGAGATGTCAATATCTGAGCGACTTGTACACAGGCTGATGTAAGGGATGAGCCGGTGACAGGAGAGGGCTGTGTAAGAGGCCACGGAGAGTTCACCATCGACCTCCCGAACCAGGATGAGGCCGAGGACAGCAGACAGAGAGCTTGTTAAGAAGACAGAGTAAAAATGTTACATTCCTTTTTCCCATATTTGTCCTCCATCTAACCTCCCTCAACCTACGCAAATGCAGAAAATGTTAATGTCAGGGGTATAGCCTAAAGTACAGAGAGAACCTGGGAAGGAGACAGAGAGAGAGAAAGAGAGAGAAGCGGGGGTGGGGGGGGGGGGGAGATTTTAAAGGACAGATGTAGTGACAAAAAGAGAAACACAGGAGCTTCTCACCATGCTTAAAAATTGTACAAACACAGGAGGATGGGAATTTTCTGACCAGGCCTAACTCTCCCTCTCTCTCACACACACACACACACACACACAAACGTCAGGGAGCATAACACAGATATAAATAGAAACAAGAGAGATCTATTGCTATATATGGAGATCCCTCTGCCAGCGAAGTGAGGTCTGGAATCAATTGATTTATATTACACTTATTATTCCAAATACACAAAACCTAAACATCACCACAAACGTGAGGGAAAACAGAGGCCACAGAAGCCAAAACAAAACACGACTTGCACACACGAGTTCTCCCTCTTGACTGATTACTGCGTGTGATGAACTTGGCCTGACCCTTGGCGTGTTTCTACACAGGAAGTAAAAGGCATTTCTGCATCCTGGTGCTCTGATGGTGATAAGGCTCTGGACTGACTCAAAAAAGAGAGCTGCCTTTCAAAGTGTCAAACTCTGCAGAGCTCAAACTCGAGCGTATTTTGGCTTTTCTGAAAGTCATCGTCATTCCTAAACGGACAGTACAGCTCCAGCACTAAACAGTGTAAACTAATGCACTAGGTGAACATTTCACAGTCTTCATTACATTTTTCTGCTATATCACAACATTTCAACAACAAAATGAGATTGTATTTCATAGTCACTAATATGCACAAACCCTCCAGTCAAGGCCAAGAAACAAAGGAACATTTTGTACTCTCCAGTGGTGGTCAACCTCTCTGACATAAACCAGCCTTAAAAAGGCTGACAGGTTTGCCCGTGTTCTTCTCATTCTGACACACCGATATCTTTTTAATAACACTGTCATTAAGTTGTGAGAGAAGATATAATGTGTGTTATTGAATATGGGGATAAAAATCTCAAAGTTCTGCCTCTCAGAGCTGACACTTTCTCATTTTCCTCCTGCCCTGGAGAAGAGATGGTCCGTCCACAAAGAGAGAGAAAAGAGAGAGAGAGGAGACATCTTGTCAAAACATCCTCTTTGACACCTCCAATTGCGTTCCTCTCCACAGGGACACCTCCACACCTCAAAGACCCAGGCACAGATCTGTTATCTGCACGCCAGGGGCAAGATCCAGTACACTTCATTTTCTGTCTCTCTCTCTGTCTGTCTGTCTCCATCTCTCTCTCTCTCTCACATACATGCACACTCGCATGCACTAACGCACCCATACATGCGTCATTCATGTATGATGAAAAAGCTCTCAGTCTCTCTTCCTCTCTCCCTATCTCTCTCTCTCACACACACTCGCACGCAGACACACACACACACACACACACACACACACACACACAAACGCATCGCCTCTCACTTTCAGTCCCTGTGTAATCTGGCCTGTGAGTTCTCACTTTTTAAATGTGTGTGGCATAACTCTAAAGGTTAGTCTCTCAGTCTGCTGGAGGGAGTGTTAGTGAACAAAACCATGAGAGAAGACTGTCACAAGAAAAGAAAAGAAAAGAAAAGAAAAGAAAAGAAAAGAAAAGAAAAGAGGCCTGATGGAAAGAGCCTTCAGGTTTAGGGAAAGAGAAAGAGAACTGTGTCCCGTCTCACCTGTTTTGAGGTAAGCTTGATTAGAGAACCTTCATAGCCCTAAGAAAAGAAACAAACAAACAAACAAAAAACAAATTAACCATCTTCAGATCTTTCACTTTATTACTTCCCGTGGGCATACAAGTGACGTAAACAAGATGCGTTTTTTTGTTTATCATCTACTCTGACGATGTAAACATCGTGTAAAAAGTACACAGAGAGATCCGCAATTTCAAATACAGGTTACAGTAAAACTGTAACTGTTCCACAGTTCCAAATAAGGACTCTTTCAAGCCAAGCACGTCCACCCAACACACGCATTTGATCTGCAGTGTCTCCAGAGGACAGACAAGCCTCTTCCCTGATACTGAATTGATTTGACCCTCTGGCTGATGTGTATTCTGAGCAGTCTAATTCCAGTACAGACTGAAAAAGGGAGATGCAGGAAGAGAGCAGTGCGGCATGGACTGGTTTTGAGTGTAAAAGCGTAACATACTGCACCTTAAATGGTCTGAAGAGAAGATAAAGTTCCCGAGGTTTAATATCCAGGGGAAGACCGCTGACAAATAAGGTTCGAACCTGGGGAAAGAGAGGGAAAATGACAACACAGGTGATGTTTCAGCTTCAAAATGTTAAGAAAACACAGCCAGAGCCAAAAGCCAGGAGAGCGCTAGTCTCCGCAGTGAAATAGATTTTTATAACAGTCAGACGTGAACTATGCAGGAGACTGACAGCGGCCTAACTCTGTCAGTTAGCGCGGATGTTAAGACATGTCGGGGTGTCCTGTAAAATGACAGTCTCAGCTGTTACACTGACATTACATCTACTCAAACTAGTCATCTACCAACCTGCCAGCTCCTCACAGCAGTGACACAAACAGGGACTGAATATTTAGATGCTAAAAAAAATGAAAGAGTCGCTGTGACCTCTGTCAGTGCCCTGTCTGACTGGGCACAGTCACCCAAACGTCATTCTTTAAAAACAGATTATGTGCCTTGGTTCTCTGCGTTTAACAGAAACTGAATTCATCAGCAAATTCATGTGTAGGTGTACGCACACACGAGTTCTCTGATATACTTCCAGAGCTTGTTCTTTGTGAAAATGTGTGAAAAAAGTGATTTATCATTAATATTGCGCTGGCAGTGATAGGGGTTTGTATACACAGATATCCTTCATCCAGAGAAATGTGACTCCCTGTAGGATTGCCAGAGCACAGCCAAAAACAAACAGAGGTGCCTAGCAACAATGGGGCAAGCAAGCTGGACCACAACCTGCCAAAACTAACCCTGTTTGACTCTCTCATCCCCACAGTGAGGAGCCGATCAGATCTCACACCGACAGAGTCTCAATAAACCACCTGGTCCTATGTCTTGGCCTTCTGGACAGTGAGAGACAGGATGAGCGTGAGGGAAAACTACATCACATCTATGACATCACCAGGTGACACTGTGGGATAGGACAATATGGATATACATATGTACTTATGCATGCTGACCAGTCATATCCTTTCTCTCTCTCTACAGAGACACACGGAGAGAGAAAGAGAGAGAGGCAGAGAGAGAGGGAGCTCAATTTCACTAAGTAAGCCTATGTACAGTCTGTAATTGTATATACACACAACAAAACCTTGTCTCTGTTCTTGCAATGTTTTGGAATGCTGTAAATGATGACATCAGTTTTCCTTGTGATTTTAGAAACTCTCTTTCTTTTCAGCTCTACGTTGTATTATGTCAGGCCAATAAAGAGTGTAGAGAGCGTTTGCTGTCTAAGAATCATGTTACTGATACACAGACCCGTTTGATGGGTTCTGATGATTTACAGCCTGAGCTTGCAGAAGAGCAGGGCATGAGGGTATTTTAGCTTTAGAACAATGAGCCTTCTCAGCTGCTTTTCTGTAAGTCACACACACACACACACACACACACACAAACACACACACACTCTCATTTCGAGTTGCACCACTCCAGTAAACCTGCTATCTCCACAAATGCTGTCAGAATTTTATAGAGCTCATTTTACAAAGCGTACAAAAGCCACCCATCTGGGTATGTAAAAAAAAAAAATAAAAAAAAAAAAATTACTGCAAAGGCAAGTGCTCTGAACTTTGCACTCATCTATTGATTTAAACATTTTTATAGAGGTCCTCTGAGTTTTACTGACACCACAATGTGCTTCAGGTGTTCTCCAATCAACTTCTGTCTTCTAATGACACAGACAATACACATAGCCTGACATATTACTCTGTTACAGTATTTCACGTTATACTGAAAGTCAAAGTGGCCAGGAGGATCTCTGCTGATCTGTTTGACATTTTAAACTTAAACTCTCCCCTAACGCATTTTGGCATTTTAATTTCCATCTTTTTATGGAAAACCAAAATGTAAACAAACCTTTTGTCTCTTCTAAACAATCACGTGACTGCTGTTTGGAGTCATTAATCATGCGCTGAAGAATTCAAGTTACTGAAGAGGCTGGTTTGAGACATATTTATGACTTCACACAGTGAGTCTACGTAAAGCAAACACATTTGAACATCTGAGCATACTAAGAGCCTATCGGGACAATGATTAGCACACGGGGAGTGACCTGCCTGCTTTTATACTTCCCAAACTCATTCTCTCCCAGATGGTCACCCTGACCTTGGGCCTCTCTCTGCCGGGTGAAATAAGTGACACATTCGTAGTCAGTTCTGCTCTCTGCACCTCAAGCACACTCCCACAGCACCTGACCACGGCGTAGGAACCTCAGCTGAGCAGTCAGGAGGCTCCTTATGGCTTTCTCTGCTGCACTCCCTCCCCTCCCTCCCTCTCTTTCTCCTCTCTCTCTCTCTCTCTCCCCCCTTTTCGCTCTTCACCACTCACTCTCTCGGTCTCTCTATCTCACACATACTCTCTCTGCCTTTTGCACCACCTCTCTCTCTCTCTAGTTTTATGAGTCATGACCATAAAAGGGGCTTTGTTACAAGGGTCATACTCACACTCCTATTATAACCCACTAGAGAGAGAAAGAGAGAAAGAGAGAGAGCGAGAGACAGAAAGAGAGAATGTAGCGATGGGAAACAGACTGACTAAATCAATGAAGATGTAAACAAAGTTAAGACTGAAGCACTTACAGGTAAAATGAATTAACAAAACCAGCAATATAACCTGGAGTGAGAACAAAGCCAACATTTTTACCTTATCTGACAGCCAATAGTCAAACTATCTCACAGGACAAGAATCTTCTCTCTCACATACCCTCTTACAACAGAACCCATCCATGCTTGAAATAACACAACCGCTCTGCCTGTCTTTGGAGCACTTCTGAGGACTTTTTTGTTTGAAGACTTTGTATAATACAAGCTCATATTGTTTCTCAGGCCACACATTCTACACCAGCAGCCCTTGACGCTAAGCCTTGTTGTCTTTTCAAATAACTCTTGTCATTCTACTGACAAATGGCCAAGATAAGATGACTATTCCCACTACGATTTTAAAAATAAACTTCACCATCTGAGGAGGGGTGTGTGTGTGTGTGCGTGTGCGGGGGGAGTTCTGTGCTATCACAACCACATTATGGCTACAGATACGCTTTGGGTCCCCTGAGGATGTGTCTGCTGACATGGGGGGTAAAACACAAACACACACACACACATACATAGACAGAAAGAGAGGGGGAGAGAAAGAGCGAGAGAGAGAGAGAGAGAGACAAGCCCAAATTTACACACAAACACAAAGACAAAGAAACACACACTCACTCCTATACTCACCCAGGCACACACACACACACATACACACACACACATCCACTAACTTATCTCTTTCTCTCTCTTTCTCACACACACACCGCACACACATACATATATACATATATATACACCATGTGGATTCATTCAACTTGATCCTCATCCGCCTGATCCTTGTCAAACATTTCCCCCATTAAGAAATCTTTGAAAGGTCGTCCCAGTCGCATGACCCACCGCTGGAGCAAAACTTCAGTGCCAAAAACCCACAGCTTCACAATTCAATTTGATTTCTGACAAGGAGGCGGCCGTCATGAATCCGTGTGAGGACATTTGGATGATGTTTTCTTGCTCTCTGAAAATGTCAACTTAATCTCATAAAACACTGAACACTAAATAAAGAGTATACACGGTCACTGGCTGGACACACAACGACACGCAAATTCTCAAACAAAAATTCTCCATTGGGTCCGGCCTTAGTTTGCTCGCCTGTTCTGTCACTGTGTGTGGAACAAACCCTCTGAACATGGGAACAGACTGGCACACACGCCACTGAGTGCTTGCCTTGGGGAACTGATGCCTTGGAAGAAAATTTAAGCTGATAGAAAGTGAGTTGAAATTAAATGTCAGACTTTGTGACGCTATGAATTCGATGAGGTAAAAGCAAATGGTCTAGATATGTACGGGGAGCAATGTAAAGATGACTGACTCTGAGTGACTATTCTGGTATTAATCCAAAAGAAACGACACACTCTTTGATATTATCTTATTACTTGGCTTGTATCTCTTGGCCCTCGCTTAGACCCTAATATAGCAAGACTTGCATGTCTATTATAGAAAATTCAGGGACCCAGCCAAAGTAAATTAGTCAAAGCTAACGACACAGAGTTGAGAAATCTTGTGTGAAACTGGATTGCACAACTTGCAAACATATTTTGACATGAGAACTAAAAACCCTGTTTAACGCCATCCACGTTCAATTCTGAAACATCTGGTGCCTTCAGTTGACCACAGTTTGGCTCTAAAGGTCAACACCGTGTTGAAAAAAAAAAATAGAATTACACTCAGAATTACAATAATAATACAGAACAAAAAGTGTTAACACATTTCAAAGACACCGGGCTATAAAGAACTACACAGACTATTTGCATACGCTTTCCTCGCACAAAATGAACATCATACACATTGGTTTGGTCACAAAGCATGTCAAGGTATCCACAACAGCCAACAGGACTGCAATGAAATAGGGGCTAAACCGCTGCCAGGCATTGCTTTCTACATGTCCGTTAATTGCATGCTGACAACATTTCGTAAGTTTCTATAGAGTACCACACAGTAATATAAAGACATAAAATGGGACATATAAATGTGACTTAAATAAGTTTCACTTAAATATAGTGAGTCTGTTCCCAATATAGTCGACTTCATTAATTCCCCGAGTTAAGGAAGCAAGTTAAAAAAGTAGAAGACTAGGCAGCCATGTTTAGTTGTGTGTTTAGAGAGGGTGTCACTGTCTTTTTGATGCAGGCACTTTTAAATTGACCTGAGCAGTCTTTCCCCCTGTCTAGAAGATGCGGAGACGAGTTCAGACAATAAAGAAGAAATGAAATAATAATTCAGAACCATTACCTCTTCGTCGTGGTTAGTGTATTCACTCGTTTCGCTGTCTTTCTCTATTTTGTTGTTATTCATCCTTATAGAAACTATTTAGTCCGTTATTTTAAAAAGCGTTTAGTTTAACGGTTTACGATGAGGAGCGCACGCGAGGTAGCCCGACGCCGAAAAAAAAACAAAACAAATCGAAATACGTTTAAGTCAGCGACACTTTTCCTCAGCTTGTACAAGCGACGCCTCCTCAAATTAATTTATTAATTTCAGCTAACTGTTCGCCACATCTGATATTTTATGTTTAAGTTTAATCCCGTATTGTCCGAGAGCCCGTTGTCTCCTAAGGGATTGTTTTCTCCTCCTCTCCTTGTCTCAACGTCCAGTAATGTCGGTGTGCTAATAAAGAGTGAAGGCAAACCGTGGAACTGGTGTTGAGGGGAGAAGTTTGCTAGTCTCTACCAGTGGGTTGGGTTTCACACGGGTGATGGAGACGGATGCTGTTTTACTACAGCTCTGAGAATGTTTTACACACTGCAGCCGGTTTGATACAACAGCAGTTTATATGTATATATAAGATTGGTGGCCAGATCTCATTAGCTTGTCGTTAGACCACCTACATCTTTATTCATTCGCCTGTTTCTGTCTTTGAAGGGAATTACATTTGAATTTGAGTTGGCCGTGATAAGAAACTACGTGTACGTACATAAAAGGAGCGCTATAGCTCATGGTACTATATATGATAAAAATCTTACCCAACCTTTCCACTTTCGAAAGAAAAAAAACGTGCTTTCGAGTCTTTTGCATACCTTTCTGTTTTCGTTCAAGCGGAACATCTGAACTCATTGTGAATTTTGTTGGCACTGGATTAAGCATTAACCAACACACATGTGAAACTGGTCTCAGTTTCTGTAATGATTACAACTAGATTATACTTTGGTCCATAATCCTATACTTTACTACACTTCCCTTTAATATTCCTGCTTTTATTTTTCCTTCAGAAAATAAACTCCAACCTTCTGTATGTTGGAAGCTAGTCATGCCCATAAGAGGGACTCTAGACCATAAAATCATGTGATGTGTTGTTTTCTGTAGAAAATCTTTGTTGGTTTTGTGAAGGGAAGAATGCTATGAGGAGATGATGTTCACATAAAAAAAAAGAAAAAAAAAAAATCATGACGGAGCAATTTCCCCTCACATCACTGTAAAAGTCTTATAGTTTTGTTTTTTAGTGTTCTTCTTGCCGTCTCTGTTGCAGCACTTGTAGAAATGCAGTGTTGTGTTTTCCTCTCCTCTCCGTAGTGCTCGAGTATCCACCCCAATCAGCAGATAAACAAAGACAGAGGAGAGAGGGAGGAAAACCCTGGTGTGCATGACATGAGATGACGGTGAATGCACGCAATGGGTGTAGCGATATAAAGGTGGAGGGGGGGTAGGGGAGGCCATTCTGTTACCCCCCCCCCCCCCCCACCACCACCTCCCCATGTTCTCTGAACCCTCCTCCTCTCTTCCCCGCTCCTCTCCTCTCCTCTGCCGGCGGTGATGGGGGGGGGGGGGTGGGGGGGGTGGGGGGGTGGGGGGGGGGGGGGGTGGAGTGACCACAGCTGTTTCTGACAAGAAAAGAGGACAGATGAGTGGACTGCTGAGATACAAACAGGCTCCAGTTACAAACCACTTAAAACTGATTCAGGATCAGCTTTCTCCACAAGATAGAGACTAAACCCCCCACGCATACTGAGAGGATTTCAGGGTAAACTGCAGGGGGGAGAGAGAGGGAGAGAGGTGGTCACATCCTGTTTATCAAAACAGCTTGAGATGTTATGGCTGTCCAGTGTGAACAAAGCACAAATTCAACTGTTTTAAGCCTAAAATGCTCTGTCTAAGACTGACAGTTACCGCCCACAATTCCAGGTTTTGCAGAGTTCTCTATGAGTGATTTGCAGGTCGTTAGTGAAAAACCTCAGACATGTTACTCTGGAACTATGTTATGGTTCTGGAACACATGGCCTGACGCAGCAACTGCTCTGTCGCCGATGGGATTTTCATTTGTCCAGTGTTCTGTTCTGTGAGTCTGGGCCTTTGCCCTCTACCGTTTCCTGATTGGTTGATCTCACTTACATGTGACTCATCTCTTTCATAGTGTACTGTAAACCTGAAGTTCAAATAGTTGAAGAGTTCCCGTTTAGTTACCTTGGGCATTTTTCCCCCTTGCGCTAACGTTTTTTCCCACATGTCTGTGAAGCTATTAAATTAAAACCTTCGAACCCATGGCATGTCTGGGTACGCTGGGTATTACTCGGCAGTGGGAAATTGATCAGTGCAATACCATTTGCCCAGAAGGAGAATATTTCAGAAATCAAAACTCCAAACAAACAAACTGTTGGCGATACACTCTGAAGCTGAATGCAAATGATCGTATTGAGGACAGAAGGATTGAGTGAAAACACAGGCTTGTGGGAGCGGATTCACCCTTCCCTCAGCAGGGTAAATCGCCTTTGATTGTGAATTCTCCCTTGTTGCACTCGGAGGAAGTGAGCCCGGGCTCCCAAACAGGCTCCCCTCAGCCGCAGGCCGCTTGTCGTCATCAGAGCTGAGACTGTTTAGGCTGGAGGACACTTGATGGGAAAGAAAACAACCCCATGACTGACTTAACCCCCCCACCCCTCCACACACACATCACTGAGGGGCATTAAGCCCCCCCCCCCCCCCCCCCAACCCTTGTCTGTATGTGGCATGGGGTTGACGTCTTGGCTTTTTTTTTCGGGTGGCTGGGATAAGCTTTTCCTGGGTCACTGAATGGAGAGGGGGTTAAGTAGAGAACAGAGTCAGACGAGAACCACTTTCAAACGGCCCGTTTTTCCTAAATAAAGAGCAACAAACCGTAAAGTATTCCAACTTGTAACGGGCTCTTGGAATGCTGAGAGAGAAAGAGAGAAAAGAGAGAGTGTGTTTGTAAGAGATGTGAAGTATTGGCTAGTGTTGTGTCTTCTCTGGGTGTTTCTGAAATTAAAGTAAAGCTGTGCTAACTACTTTAATCTATTTATGACACGCATTTGATTTTTTGTTCCGTGTCCGTTGTAGTTTACATGATGCTGTGTCCCAGTGGGAAGCAGGATATGGATTTTGATGTCACAGCAAATGAATTTCACATCAACTGCACTCACCTGAGCATGAGAAAATCGAGGGGTAAAAAATCAATGTGGCATAAATCAGAAGACGCAATCGCTGGGACTATTTTTAAAATCGCGTCTCTTATGCTGAACTGAAAGACGTTGACTTTCATCAGAAACACTACTGAGTTTCATGGTCAACTCACACGTCAGCCTAAAGCCAATTGACATTCGAGCGGGCTCCTTGTCTTACCCCCTGTGCAGTTTGCGTTTTGGTTTTTAACTGGTTTTACCAAAAATTCCGCCTGACCAATCCCCAAATATGTGTAACCAGATCCTAAATAGGAAGTGCTCATCTTCTGGACTTTGCTACAGGGCTGATTCATGGAGAACTGAATGGAATAGTAGCTATGACATTTACACAGATTCAGTAAATCGAGTCAAATTCCATAATTTGTGACTAAATGTATTACAGTGAAAAACTGCTGTGTGGCATTGCTCCTGTGAGCTAATGGTTTTCTGTTCGGTTGAATCTGGTTCATTTGACACTGACAGAGAGGAAGGAATTCCCTACGTCAGCTCTAGTTTTACTTTTAACTCAAATACATATTTGTCCAGGCATGGGTGACTCAGAAACTCACTCACACACACACACACACACACACACACACACACACACACAGATAAGATTTTTTTTTTTTTTTACCTGTGTATATTCATACACACAATGGAGAATACTTTGAATAAAGGGTGAACATTTTGCTCAGTGTCCCAGAAGCCTTGGGAGTCAGTTGGTTAATGCCATGGGCTGCCTATAAACGGACGTGAGTAAAACTCTGAGCATCAAAACTGCAGGTTGTTTGAAAGATAAATACACTTATTTCTTAGTGCACGCTTTCCATTGACTTACATTGTGAATGAACCAAAACGCAATGATTAACATTGCTAACCCTGACCATAACCAAAGACATATTCTGACAGTTTTTTTGCTTTAACAGCAACATTAATATCTCTTTAAAAAAAACAACAACAAAAAAACGTCTCCCCTAACTGGGAATGGCAAATGTATCCACTGATCTGATATTTACATCTGCAGGGGGACATTTGGTCCACACACCACGAGAACCTGAATCTCACACACATACACACACACACACAAAGACACACAGAGTGGGTCATCAGCTTGATTCCAGCTCGTGTTGAAGTTAATTATTCGTGTTTGAAATCCAGCGGGTGTCACCCAGTGCTATAGGTCAAACATCAGCTTTCAGTAACAGAAATGACCAGGATGCAAAGGTCAGCTGTCAGAACCCCCCCCAACCCCAACCACCACCACCTACCCCCTCTCCCTCTTCCATTACCCACAATCCCCCTGTGGTAACCCACTGTCCTTCTCAGACATGACACACCACTACCTCCTAAGAGAGAGAGAGAAATAGAGAACACTGATTGTATGGTATCAAGTCAATTTTTTTTCATTTTCATTTTCTAAGCCGCTTATCCTGATTAGGGTTGCGGGGGGTGCTGGAGCCTATATCAGCGCTCACTGGGCAAAAGGCGGGGAAACACCTTGGACAGGTCGTCAGTCCATCGCAGGGCAGACACTCAGACAAACCTAAGGGCAATTTAGTGTCTCCAATTCACCTGACTTCTCACAAGGAAACCCACACACAGGGGTAACATGCAAACCCCCTGCTGAAAGGAACCCTGGTCGGCAATTGTACCCAGGACCTTCTTGCTGAGAGGCGACAGCCCTGACCACTGCAATAATTAGGGTGCATTCCTATTCTTGATTAATGGAAAAAATTGAGAAGGACACAATGTGAATAATGCATACAGTATGACAAGAGGAATCTTGTGTATAGTATTACAAAGGGACTCCTACAAGATTGTCGACTGATCACTACTACCTTTTATGGTTTTGCTCTGGCGCCACCCCGTGGATAACAGGTTGAACTGCAAATGTTTGTACAAAGACTAAATTTTCTTGCAACAACTACTTCAGCCTGCCAGACTTGATTTGTCTAAATTTCTTTTAATTAACAGATGGACATGGGGGCAAAGGCTAAATTGTGAAAACACAACATAACAACTTCATTTGTGTGAGTAAGATAGACTTTAATATACCAGATTTCATAAATACAGATTTCAAACTCAAAGCATGTGTCATAAATGTGTCACAAAACAGAAACAGTAAAACAAACAAACAAACAAAAAAAATTAAACAAAATAACAACAACAGCAACAAAGAAAACAAAGCAGAATCAGTAATCACAGCCACGTGATACCGGGGGAAATGGAATTAATTAGAATTTTGTGCTATTATTTGAAACGCTGATATGAAGCTGTCTCGTTTCTGTAAGGGATTCACAGCTCTGGTCCTAAAGGGCCTCTAAGCACTGACAGTTAACAGAACTAAACCTGCAGCTCAGTGGTCCCGTAGGTGGGAAAAGCAGTTGTACCTGGTCCCTGAGGACCACAACCAGACCCTCTCTAGTGTTTACAGTCTCTATGAAGTCCACTCACAAAAGCTCGAATGAGAGAGGTCCTGAAAACCAGGCCTGGGAGTCCAGAGTCCTGCTGGATGCTGCCCTTACCCCCCTTTACTGAAGTCTGCTTTTTACATTTACACTCTGACCCATCAGAGACCAATCAGAGTGTGGTGTTACTAGGAAACCCAGCAGGACTGAGGACCTCCAGGGCCTGACCTCAGGAACCTGTTCGGTGTGGGGCTCATGGCTTGGTCCGTATCGGTATTTAACTCCTGGCTGGAGTGGAGTTGCCTTTGACCGTCTTCTTCAGGTGATGGTAATTTGGTAAAATCTTCATCAGAAAGTCCAGCTGAAGGGTCTGAGGCTACAGACAACACGCAAAGAGAAACCGGAGGTTGAGAAGAGATTGAGGTGAAAGACAAAACTTTTCAATCACAGCTCAAAGCCATGTTAGATTAGATATGATGTATTTTGAGCAGGGTCGGTAAAAACTGAGTTTTCTTATGAAGTACTGTGTCTCTGTCTGGCATGTTGTTGGAAATCATGTTTCCTTTGATCCTCATTGTCTTGTGTATGAATCGGAGGAGTTTTGGTTTTCCGTGACACTCCATGTCATATTGTCCAGTCTTTCAAGATAATTCTTTCATTCAAAGTAATTGTGCTGTTGTTATTGTCTGTATGAACAGTACTGCTATAGGGACAAGTCAATCCAATAAAACATCCCTGAACTGAAAAACCGAACAGCGCTGGAAGTTCGTACCTGCGGCCTTTCGGTCTGAACGCGTCTCATGCAGTCGGAGCCGTAGATCACGGTGTTTTCCGGAATCACCTCGCACGTGTTCACCTGACAACACGCCCCGACGATACAGCCGCTCGTCAGGATCACGTTCTTCCCGACGTCAGCTACAGGGCACGGCAAAAAAAACAACCGACGCACCGACATCACATTAGCCAACACTTCATTTAATGACATGTGAACATACTGTAAACCAGGACCCAGAGCGGCCCTAACAGACTGGGGTCTTGTCCTTCCAGAACGTGTTTACTGCAGTCAGGTCTCCAGCCCTGGGCACCACACTGGACAGAATATGCCTGCCCTGCATCTACCTCTGTACAGGCTTTGATGACCCAGTGACATAAGAGGTGTTGTATAAGGTGAGTTATAAGAAATATTATCTGAGGTGAGATATAAGAGATGTGTATGGTAGGTGTGCTAAAAGGGATGTTGTATAAGCTGAGCTAAGTGTGTTAGAGGACTGCCCCCTGGGCCCCTTGGCTTCAGGCTGGGAAACCCCCTGTAAGCCCCCTCTGGGTGTGTGAGTGCTGTCAGCTGACTTGTGCTGGCTGACAGTCATCAGAGACTTTACTTTATGAGACTCACCTTTGGATTCAATGACATTGTTGTCCCCGATTTTTAAAGCCTGTGATACTGAAGACAGCAGTTAAGGAACAGAGTATGTGTGTGTGTGTGTGTTAAACAGCTTAAAACCAAGCATCATTATAATCAGGTGCTGTTTGAAAACATGCAGAATTATGATCGCGGGCAATGCAAGGATACCACAGCCAACTTCAAAAACATTATTGACTCCTATCGTCATGGTTTTGGGCTCCACTCCCTCTGTGTCTGGCATGATGTTTTCTGGATAGCTGGCAAACAATGAGAACAGTAAATTAACACTCTATAGAAGACAACTAACTGAGGGATATTGAAAGAAAGAAAAAACCCCCAGAAGTCCACGTTTACCTGTTAATGATAAGGGCCTGTTCCTCTATGAGATTGCCTTCTCCGATGATAATAGGGCCGGCTTCCGCAATGATACGGGCTTTGGGATGAACGACTGTTCTTGGTCCTGAGAAACGTTACAAAGACAAGATAAGACGGGACGTGAAGGAACCACGACATTATAAAATGAATATTACTACAAAACTGCTGATTTCATTAATCAACAAAAGCTACCTATGGTCACATCTCCTCTGATTTCGCTCTCCACGCATACAACTGCACCCGCTGCGATTTTGACACTGTAGGGGGAAAAAATAGGCCCATATTTAAAAAAAAATGCGCACAGGGAAGACTAATATCACCGAATAAATATGTTACCATGATGATCGAAATATTTTGCCTGTGAAGCTAATGTTTATTAGCCGGTTTGCTAACTAGGTGTGGCAGCATAGTTCCAGTCGGACGTTACCACACGGTTAACAGTGACGCGTATTTACTATGCTTTATGAAGAACTCTATAATATTGAAGTATAATAATGAAAATCATGAATCTTACGTTTTTTGATTTGCTTGTTTTGCATTCTGGTCAGCCATCTTCGCAGGTCCAAGTGAGCTGCAATAGGTAATCGACTACACGGAACTCACGAGTTTACACATTGATTAATAATGTCTGGAACGTCCACAATATCTATTCTCTGCTGCCACCTGCTGTATTAATATTTCCTTGCATTGATAACTTTGACAATTCAATTACACGTGAGACTTTCCTTCACCACATCTCCGTGTAAACAAGCAAATAAAACATAATTTTGCAGCTCTTTACGTGTGTTTCGGCCCACACACTGAGCATAATCGTGCAGTTTAATTCAGCGACCCATAGGGACAGAATTCAGAGAGATGCTAAACACCCGAGGACACGAGAAAGTTTGGGGAGAAAACCGACTTTAGCAATTTTCCGCTGTTTTTGGTAGTAACAACAGACATTCAGTAAATGATACTGAATCTTGTCTAACCTAATTTCTGCTATTCTTTCGCCTGCTTAAAATTCATGCAGAACCGTGTGTACTGGTACGATCACATGCTAGAATGCATTAAAGGGCACCCATTTCATAGGTTTGCCATCTGCCACCTTTGCTGTTATACAATGAGAATAGGACAATCACTGTTTTATGATGTTTAGCTCATCTATGTTCTATTAGAGGTGTGAGTGTGTGTGTGTCTATGTGTGTGTGTAGGGTAACCCTACATTATTTCTGTTTGTATCATAATCTCGATGTTTACAATATATCTATAATTCCTTATTAGAAATTCATTCATTCATTCATTCATTCATTTTCTAAGCCACTTATCCTAATTAGGGTCGTGGGGGGATGCTGGAGCCTATCCCAGCGTTCACTGGACAAAAAGGCCAGGAAACCCCCTGGACAGGTCGCCAGTCCATCACAGGGCAGACACACAGTCGAACACATTCAAACCAGGGAACCAGTGTCTCCAATTCACCCGACTTACATGTCTTTGGACGGTGGGAGGAAACCGGAGCTGCCAGAGGGAACCCACGCATGGGGAGAACATTCTAACTCCACACAGAAAGCCCGCCCGGCTGGGAACTGAATCCAGGACCTTCTCGCTATCAGGCAACAGCAGCACTCATTACACAGCCAAGCCACCCTCCTTATTAGAAATAGTTCTCATTTTATTCCTGATAGTGAAGGAGAACTGTTATCCTAGGAGGAACACTATTTTTGAGCTGCATTATTAAATGTTGGTGGTTCAGTTTTGATGGGGGTTTTTTTTTTGTTTTTCTCTTTCTCTGGAAAGCATAAGTAATGAGGTGCTTTCACCAGCTATGACTCGAGGTCAGATCAGACCGCAATCCCTAACCCAGCAAAAGAGCGAGATACTGCCGAGAACTGTCTCCCTATGACTTTACTCAATAATGATTACAAAATACTGGCGTCCCTCCATATTTACAAAAAGGATTAAAAACATTTTGGACGACGTTAACAGATGAAACACAAGATGGCTTTATAGAAAAAACAACACATTGCCAATAATGTCAGATTGGTAGATTACTACTAATAGTAAATAGTTACCAAATAGTAGTTTAGTACTTATTACTACTACTACTACTTATTAGTCTATAGTGAATTCATATGTAATAATGGATACATATTTTTACAGACCTTTATAAAGCATTTATAAGATTCATTAGAACATAAGTTTTTTATTGATAGAACTTGTTTGATAATTTGATAATTAAATGTCCTATCATGTGTTTAAACTTCCATTAACAGGTACTTTTAGTTTGGTCCCTAATTCACAAACACAACTTCTCTCTGCATAAATATGTAATTTGAAACTGTAGAAACATGCTATATAAAAACAAACGGGTATGTTTTGAAAGGTGGATGAGAAATGACATTTTGCTGGTGTGTCAACTCTTTAAATCGAGTGGTCTTCTCTTCCTGGTAAAGTGCAAAATAAGTGTTACACCCAAGCAGTTTCTCACGGTAGTAAAACCACATTTTTATTTCCCCTGTTTCTAAATGAAAGTATGAAAACACTGTCCTGACTCTTACAAACCCCGGAGCTATTACAACCATGCTTCATCACAGATTTGTTATCACACTTGTTACTTTCACATCAGCACATCTCACAGTACTCACTACAACATTACTGGAAATCAACATGGAAATTAACATTTGACATGAGTAGTTTGTATCAGCACAAAGTTAGTAACCCTCAAAATCACTGTCAAGTTGTGACAAAGAAAACTGGAGTTATTTTTTAAATGTTTTTTTTTAAATGTTTTATAGTATTAATACAGTTAAACTTAACTTGATGTAAACTCAGGTCAGGTAAATACCTGTCTGGACTGAAATACTTAAACATAATTTTCTGTAGAAACCTCATCTTTTATTAACACATCATGATTAAACAACTTGAAACATCATACGTGACCACTGGCCCCAGGAACAGTGAGAGAACCTTCAACACCCAAGTTGACTGCGCGAGCCTTTTTTCGCCAGCAGTGTGTTTAAATTAAAACTAATCCTTCCAAAAGTCTATAAACTTGTATAGATATTCAACGTGTGTCCAATTTTATTTCAAAAAGCGAAACCGTGGCCCTTGAAAACCACAAAATTTCCACTCATGTGAAGGGTTTTTGTCGCTTCTTTCATCACTGGCCACTTGAATGAGCTCACACCGAAAGTTTACGTATTTTTCATGCAAATCACTGTACACAGCTCGCACTTGCACGGCTGTAATCGGCATTGTGACAACCAAACACATCAGGGAACAACCCCCGCTATCGCCTCTAATACCGCTTCTCGTTCACTGATTGGCCACCAGCGTACTGTAACTGGAGGAAGAGAAATTTGGCCGCGATTCTACTTACGACCAGTGGGTGTATGCAGTGGAACAAGCAAACCCTTACGTATGCGATAAATGCTTGTTAAATTTTCTTGTACTTTAAAAAGGCTCTCAAAATTTCTGTCATTGTTCAGTAAAAACAAATCACTCGATCCACTTATTTTTAAAACTATAGAATGAAGTTGAATAATAATAGTTCTTTAAATATAACTTTCGTTCATAAAAGCCTAATGGTTTCATATTTTTTGACAGCAGATTCCGTGAGCCGAAACTGTTGATGATATCAATGAAATTATGCAGTGTAATTGTACTCTCAACCGTAATATCCGGAACCCTGAATCAAAGGGTAAAAGCAGACACAGTGGAGTCCTGTAAGGCACTGTTATTAACCCCTGGAAACCAGTTCAAACTGGGCGATTTTTGTCTCGAAATTGTACATATACATTTCATATACTGATTGCAAAAAACAATATGATGATTTCACTGTTAAATTGCGAAAGTGGCCCAAGCCACATGTTTTTTTTCTGGATCGCTTGAAGAAAAGCTACGTCATTTGGGTATTTCCGCGCTCTGTCAGAGGACGTGCGGGGAGGGGGGGTGGAGGCTGTCGAGTTACTTTCGAGTTGCGGGGGCGTTGGAGAGAGAGAGAAGTCGGTTTAGAGATTCGAAAACATTCATCTAGAGAAAGGTTGAAACCAACGCTGTCTCTTTTAACGGAATATACCCAGATTTGGGCCTGTATTCGGATGAGAAATGGATGGTAAGTCCGACCTAAAAACTTTTGCGTTTTGATTGTAAACTGTTTTTTATTCTTGGGGAAAACCCACGAATGAGAAGAATTGCCGAAACGCCAGAGAACGGCCTCTGACAGCAATGGAGAATTATGTCTTTCTTCTTTGCATGTCGGAAGTTGCTCGTATGCAGTCAAAACGATGATTAAAAATAGTGGCGCAGATGATTGCTGAACGAAACGGCCTGGCCGAGAGACACACAAGGTTTGTCTAATTCACCCTGCCATATCCGCATACAACCGAATCTGACGCGGAGCATTGTGCTCCACTTCAGCGCCGGCCTATTTATTTTAAGATCTTTATCGCACTGCGACCACCAAATGTATTTGACTTCTGTGAAAGCTTCCTCGAACGTGGTCTATGCACCTTCAGTGAAGGTACCTACTCATTCTCGTATAAGATCCACCCTCAGGTTTAAACAAATCCACATGCGCCCGTTCTCTGAACTATTCGATTAATTATTCGACGCCTTTACTAAAATCGCACTTGCTTTGCCACTTCATTAAGTGACCATCCCAGACGCAGCTACGCAGTTATCTCGCTTGTGTTCTGAGTTCGAGTGAAAGGTAACAAGTGTGAGAAAGTTGGTGACTGTTTTGATCCCTTGGTCGCGCGAATCGGAAATACTTTTGAGGCCACAGCTTGGCAAGTCTATTAAAGTCGTAGACTCCGTCTGTAGGACAGGGTTAACGAGACAGAATATAAGCACGTTCACTTTCCTGCCTACATTGTATTTACTTTAAAAATTGTGTAAGTTAACTGATGAGAGAACATTACGCGAAATTAAAAAAAAAGTAGGACTTTCTAATGCGATAGCTTCTACTACTGTAACAGGAACTCTCAAGTGTATCAGAACACTACTACAGGTACTACTCGTGCCGTTAAGCAGTTACCATAACTGTTTGAAACAACAGTAGTTATGGTAGGGACGATGTCTCACAACTGAAAGTAAGCCGTGTTGTTTTGTGGATAAATATTTTCCATATTTGAATGACTTGTGGATGCCTGTGTTTAATCATCCGACAGAAACACTGAAGTGGGTGTGTAAGTGGAAATGTCATGTAGCCTTGAAAATGGAGGGTTTCTTTTTTTCTTTTTCTTTTTCCTTTCGTTACACTGCTGCACATAGGCATAACCCTCCCCAAACTCCTACACACATGCACCGCTTTCAGTTTGAGCTGAGCCCGGTTGGTGAAGGCTCAGAACCTTCTCTCTCCGGCTTGTCTTATCTTCAGCGTTACTCACCTGAGTGGTCCAGCATTGGTACCTTTGTCAACAGCCTCTTTGTGGTGGATATGACTGTGTAATGTGTTTGTTAGTGGACTTGTTTTTGTGTGTTTTCGACTGAAATTTAGTGCGTCTCACGCTAGAAGGCTGCATATTGTAATTCCATAAACTGGTGCATCACTGGGCATTCTGGGCCAGTGCTCAGTAACACAGTAACACAGTCGTCCAGTACAGACTGTTCTCTGATTATTTGTTTAGGTTCCTCAGATATCACATCTGATTCTGTGGATCTGTTGGCTGATAATTAGCAGATAAGCTGAATCACTGTTGATAAAGAAGTCTGTGTTCCCAGACAAATGTGTTAGAGAAACACTGGGTTAGACTTTTATAAAAAACAGTCTGCAAACTAATAGACTGGAACAAGTTGAAGTCTATTTGCAACACCAGAAAAAAAAAAATAAGAGAGAGAGAGAAAAAAAAAGGTTTGCACTTGAAGAGCTTTGTTTTTCTCTCTCTGGTCTTTTGGATGGCCCCTCAGGCCGTGACAGACGTATGTGAGGACCAATGGGAGCCAGCGAGGGGAGAATCTCTCTATTTATAGCCGCGAAGGCAGAAGAAGTTAGGATCCACTGACAAATTCATCTTACCTTTCATCACACACAAATATGGTTTTCTCACAGATACATAGGTTGTTGTTGTTGTATGCTCTTGGCAGCACTGAATTAAAGTACCAGGCAAAAAAAGGGCCCAAGAGAGGGTAAGCTGATACCTTTTATTGTTGTGTGTGATTACATTGAACTGGTGTTGGGAAGCTTTTGAACAGTGGAGTGAACATTAGTGGCAGCGTATTGGATTTCAGCATAATGGTGTCAGTATGGCTGTGAGGATATCAGACACAAGAGTCTTCTACAAAAACACAACTCTGAATTACGCCTTGCAGAAAAGAGTTTTCCTGGTTATAGGCAGGATAGGTACAGAACATACATGAACATGGGCATCCTGTTTTTCATATGTAGTTGGTCTGTGTTATGAACTGTGCTTATTGGGTTACCTCACACGAAATCAACACTCAGCCAAAGTCTGGACTGTTACGTTGTAACAGCCTTTGAAGAACGGTGGAGTAATGTGAGTCATATCGCTCGTCTGGCTCTAGAGTGACGAGAGGAATAGGTGGAGATGGACAGTAAAACCAAAAGACCTTGGGCTCGTTTCGGCCGCTCTGGAATTCTGGGAGGGAGATCCTCGCGTTATTATTAATAATCCCAACGCTGGGATTCGTTCCTCTCGGATATTCTCACGAACTAGAACTCAGAACTAGCCGTCCTCCTTCATAATCCATCGAACAAAACGTGTGACGACATATACTGCATGTTCTGGAATAAAATCATGTCGCTCGTAACCATAAACTTTTATAAACCTACCATAAAGTATAAAATGACGCGTTTGTAATGTATGGATGCGATATTACACTTTTTATATTAAATTTCCCCCTTAACATTGCAGCAAAATATAAAATATAGTTCTGTGCAGGTGTATATTGAATGCTCGTATGATAAGCGGTAGCGAATTGCTAATTGCATGTTGTGGCTGAAAGGACATCGTCTTCTGTGTATGCAACAGTCAGGAGGAATCTCTTTACTTAAATGAAAACATTCACATTCAACAGTGGCACCCCCTAGTGAGGCAACAGTTTCTGCTGAGTGTCCATCTGTGTGTGGAGCATAACTGCTTGGCTCTACCTGTGAAAGCGGGTGGCGTGTGGTGTGTGTGAAATCACGGAAAAGCTCTCCGTGTTCCCAGCGGGTGGAGGATGTCCCGGGGACGCGGTCTCACTGACCTGATTGCTTTTCTCTGTAGGTTTCTCACAGCACAGCTACCCACAGGACGGGGCTGCGGATCAGGTTTTGTTGTAGGGGTTTTTTTTTTTTCCCTTCCTCTTTTGTGCGCTTATTCCTGTAATCCTTCATGTCTTTCCAGGAATGCTGCTCAACTGGGGCCAACCCCCTGTTCCACAAGGTAAGCAAACACTGCAGTACACCACAGTGCAGCCCTAGGCTACACACTGCAGTCATTAGATATACAGTAGTCATTCACTATACACTACAGTCATTAGATATACAGTAGTCATTCACTATACACTACAGTCATTAGATATACAGTAGTCATTCACTACACACTGCAGTCATTAGATATACAGTAGTCATTCACTATACACTGCAGTCATTAGATATACAGTAGTCATTCACTACACACTGCAGTCATTAGATATACAGTAGTTATTCACTATATACTACAGTCATTAGATATACAGTAGTCATTCACTATACACTACAGTCATTAGATATACAGTAGTCATTCACTATACACTAGAGTCATTAGATATACAGTAGTCATTCACTATACACTAGAGTCATTAGATATACAGTAGTCATTCACTATACACTACAGTCATTAGATATACAGTAGTCATTCACTACACACTGCAGTCATTAGATATACAGTAGTCATTCACTATACACTACAGTCATTAGATATACAGTAGTTATTCACTATATACTACAGTCATTAGATATACAGTAGTCATTCACTTTACACTACAGTCATTAGCTGTACAGTAGTCATTCACTATATACTACAGTCATTAGATGTACAGTAGTCATTCACTATATACTACAGTCATTAGATATACAGTAGTCATTCACTATATACTACAGTCATTAGATATACAGTAGTCATTCACTATATACTACAGTCATTAGATATACAGTAGTCATTCACTATATACTACAGTCATTAGATATACAGTAGTCATTCACTATATACTACAGTCATTAGATATACAGTAGTCATTCACTATATACTACAGTCATTAGATATACAGTAGTCATTCACTATACACTGCAGTCATTAGATATACAGTAGTCATTCATATGGATTATCAAACATCCACTCTGATGTCCATCCCAGTTTTGTTTCCCTGTGGCCAGAGCCTGACACAATGTAATTATTTTTGTAAAGAAAGGTCGTAAATATTAAGAAATGTAATAAGGGTGAAGAACTTTCCAAAAATCTATTCTGACAACATTCAGCTCTTGCAGCAATTATCAGATTATAAACAGTGCTTGGAGAAAAGGATTTGGACAGGAAAACAGTTTACCTTTATAAAAGTGCAAAGTTTGCAGCAAGTGGCTTTGAGACTTTCACTTCTGGTGTTCTGGGATGAGTAAGACTTGATAATGATGTTTTTTTGTCCTTTCAGGGACGCCGTACGTGGAGGTAATCGAGCAGCCCAAACAGAGAGGCATGCGATTCCGTTACAAGTGCGAGGGTCGTTCTGCGGGCAGCATCCCGGGAGAGAAGAGCAACGACACCACAAAGACACACCCTGCTATTAAGGTACGGTTACCGTGGGAACGGAGAGGACACCGCTGTCAGACTGTTAAAAAAAAAAACAGCGAATATTAGGCCGCTCCCTGCCCGCTCATTAACACAGAATAGCACACTGTTTACGCTGAGTGCAAACAGGAGGGAATAAGGCTGTCGTTAATAGCCGCGCCGTATCAGAGAGCTACTAAAAACAATAA